>NW_027459124.1:40000-42500 GCF_050624435.1 Tenrec ecaudatus | reverse complement strand
CTGCAATGGTGTGTTTGTGTGTGTGTGTGTGTAAAAAGGACATAAAGTCAGAATCATTGTAGAGTTCTGGAAGGGTGTATGTGTGTGTGTGTGTGTGTATAAAGGACACCAAGTCAGAAGCACTCTAGAGATCCTGCAAGAGTATGTCTTTGTGTGTGTGTGTGTGTGTGTGTGTGTGTGTGTGTGTGTGTGTGTGTGTAAAAAGGACATGTTGTTAGAAGTCCTCCACAGATTCTGCACAGGTGTGTGTATGTGTCTGTGTGCGTTTGTGTAAAAAGGATACCATATCAGAAACCGACTATTAATTCTGCAAAAGTGTGTGTGTGTGTAAAAAGGACATGGAGTCTGAAGCCATCCAGAGGTTCTGTAAGTGTGTGTGTGTGTGTGTGTGTGTAAACAGACACAAATTCAGAAACCCTCTAGATATTCTTCAAGTGTTTGTGTGTGTGTGTGTGTGTGTGTGTAAAAAGGACAGCAAGTCAGCCACCATCCAGAGATTCTACCAGGGTGTATGTGTGTTTGGTGTGTGTGTGTTTGTGTAAAAAGACACGAAGTCAGAAGCCCACTAGAGATTCTTCAAGGGTGTGTGTATGTGTGTATGTTTGTGTAAAAAGGACACAAAGTCAGAAGCCCTCCAGAGATTCTGCAAGGTTGTATGTGTGTGTGTGTGTTTGTGTGTGAGGGTAAAAATTACACGAAGTCAGAAGCCCAATATTGATTATGCAAAGGTCTGTGTGTGTGTGTGTGTTTGTTGTGTTTGAAATAAGTAAACCATATTAGAAGCCCTCCAGAGATTCTGCCAGAGTGTGTGTGTGTGTATGTGTGAAAACAACACGAAGTCAGAAAATGTCTGGAGATTCTACAAGGGTGTTTGTGTGTGTGTGTGTGTGTCAAAAGTACAGGAAGTCAGAAGCCCTCTAGAGATTCTGCAAGGGTGAGTATGTTGTGTTAAAAGGACATGAAATCAGAAGCCCTCTAGGTTTTCTGGAAAGGTATGAGTGTGAGAGTGAGGGAGTGTGTGTGTGTGTGTGTGTGTGTGTGTAATAAGGACATGAAATCAGAAGTCCTCCAGAGTGAGAGTGAGGGAGTGTGTGTGCAATAAGGACATGAAATCAGAAGTCCTCCAGAGATTCTACAAGTGTATGTGTGTGTGTGTGTGTGTTTAAAAAGGACACGAAGTCAGAAGGACTGCAGAGATTTGGCAAGAAAATGAGTTTGTGTGTGTGTGTGTGTGTGTGTGTGTAAAAAGGACATGAAGTCAGAATCCTTGTAGAGTTCTGGAAGGGTGTATGTGTGTGTGTGTGTGTATAAAGGACACCAAGTCAGAAGCACTCTAGAGATCCTGCAAGAGTATGTCTTTGTGTGTGTGTGTGTGTGTAAAAAGGACATGTTGTTAGAAGTCCTCCACAGATTCTGCACAGGTGTGTGCATGTGTCTGTGTGCGTGTGTGTAAAAAAGACACCAAGTCATAAGCCGACTATTGATTCTGCAAAAGTGTATGTGTGTGTGTGTGTGTGTGTGTGTGTGTGTGTGTGTGTAAAAAGGACATGGAGTCTGAAGCCGTCCAGAGGTTCTGTAAGTGTGTGTGTGTGTGTGTGTGTGTGAGTAAACAGACACAAATTCAAAAACCCTCTAGATATTCTTCAAGTGTTTGTGTGTGTGTGTGTGTAAAAAGGACAGCAAGTCAGCCACCATCCAGAGATTCTACCAAAGTGTATGTGTGTGTGGTGTGTGTGTGTGTTTGTGTAAAAAGACACGAAGTCAGAAGCCCTCTAGAGATTCTTCAAGGGTGTGTGTATGTGTGTATGTTTGTGTAAAAAGGACACAAAATCAGAAGCCCTCCAGAGATTCTGCAAGGTTGTATGTGTGTGTGTGTGTGTGTGTAAAAAGTACACATGAAGTCAGAAACACTCCATAGTTTCTGCAAAGGTGTGTGTGTGTGTGTGTGTGTGTGTGTGTAAAGAAAAAAGTCAGAAACCCTCTAGAGATTCTGGAATGATGTGTTTGTGTGAGTGTGTGTGTGTGTGTATAAAGGACAAGAAATCAAAAGAACTCTAGAGATTGTGCAAGGTTGTGTGTCTGTGTGTGTGTATAAAAAGGACATGAAGACAGAAGCCCTGCAGGCATTATGCAAGCGTGTGAGTGTGTGTGTTCGTGTGTAAAAGGATAGGAATTTAGAATCGCTGTAGAGTTCCTGCAAGGATGTGTGTGTGTGTGTGTGTGTGTGTGTAAAAAGGACACGAAGTCTGAATCCCTCTAGAGATTCTGCAAGGGATGTGTGTGTGTGTGTGTGTGTTTATAAACGACATTTTAGAAGTCCTCCAAAGATTCTGCACAGGTGTGTGTATGTGTGTCTGTGTGCGTGTGTGTAAAAAGGACACCAAGTCAGAAGCCCTCTAGAGATCCTGCAAGGGTGTGTCTGTGTGTGTTTTAAGTATGTTTGTAAAAAGAACACGAAGTAAGAAACCCTCAAGTGATTTTGCAAGGGAATAAGTTTGAG
>NW_027459124.1:5000-35000 GCF_050624435.1 Tenrec ecaudatus | reverse complement strand
AAGTACAGGAAGTCAGAAGCCCTCTAGAGATTCTGCAAGGGTGAGTGTGTTGTGTTAAAAGGACACAAAATCAGAAGCCCTCTAGGTTTTCTGGAAAGGTATGAGTGTGAGAGTGAGGGAGTGTGTGTGTGTGTGTGTGTGTGTAATAAGGACATGAAATCAGAAGTCCTCCAGAGTGAGAGTGAGGGAGTGTGTGTGTGTGTGTGTGTGTAATAAGGACATGAAATCAGAAGTCCTCCAGAGATTCTACAAGTGTATGTGTGTGTGTGTGTGTGTGTGTGTGTGTGTGTGTGTGTGTGTGTTTAAAAAGGACACGAAGTCAGAAGGACTGCAGAGATTTGGCAAGAAAATGAGTTTGGAGTGTGTGTGTGTGTGTGTGTGTGTGTTTAAAAATGACACAAAGTAAGAATCCATCCAGGAATTCTGCAAGGATGTGTGTGTGTGTGTGTGTGTGTGTGTGTGTGTGTGTAAAAAGGTAAGGAAGTCAGAAGCCCTCTAGGAATTTTCCAAAGGTATGAGTATCAGTGTGAGGGAGGGTGTGTGTGAGTGTGTGTGTGTGTAAAAAGGACACGAAGTCAGACCCCCACAGATTATGCAAGTGCGTGTGTGTATGTGTGTGTAACAAGGACATGACGTCAGAAGCCCTCAAGAGATTCTGCAAGGGTGTGTGTGTGTGAGAGTGTGTGTAAAAAGGACACATGAAGTCAGAAACACTCCATAGTTTCTGCAAAGGTGTGTGTGTAAAAAGATCCTGAAGTCAGAAGCCATCTAGAGATTCTGCCATGATGTGTGTGTGTGTGTATTTGTAAAAAGGAGACCAAGTATGAAGCTCTCAAGAGATTCTGCAAGGTTTTATGTGTGTGAGTGTGTGCGTGTGTAATAAGGTCACAAATTCAGAAGCCCTCTAGAAATTCTGCAAGGACGTTGTGGGTATTTGTAAAAAGGACACGAAGTCAGAAGCCGACTATTGATTCTGCAAAAGTGTGTGTTTGTGTGTGTGTGTGTGTGTGTGTGTGTAAAAAGGACATGAAATCAGAAGCCCTCCAGAGGTTCTGTAAGGGTGTGTGTGTGTGTGTGTGTGTGTAAAAAGGACATGAAGTCAGAACCCTTGTAGAGTTCTGGAAGGGTGTATGTGTGTGTGTGTGTATAAAGGACACCAAGTCAGAAGCACTCTAGAGATCCTGCAAGAGTATGTCTTGTGTGTGTGTGTGTGTGTGTGTGTGTAAAAAGGACATGTTGTTAGAAGTCCTCCACAAATTCTGCAAAGGTGTGTGTATGTGTTTGTGTGCGTGTGTGTAAAAAGGATACCAAGTCAGAAGCCGACTATTGATTCTGCAAAAGTGTGTGTGTGTGTGTGTGTGTGTGTGTGTGTGTGTAAAAAGGACATGGAGTCTGAAGCCGTCCAGAGGTTCTGTAAGTGTGTGTGTGTGTAAACAGACATAAATTCAGAAACCCTCTAGATATTCTTCAAGTGTTTGTGTGTGTGTGTGTGTGTGTGTGTGTGTAAAAAGGACAGCAAGTCAGCCACCATCCAGAGATTCTACCAGGGTGTATGTGTGTTTGGTGTGTGTGTGTGTTTGTGTAAAAAGACACGAAGTCAGAAGCCCTCTAGAGATTCTTCAAGGGTGTGTGTATGTGTGTATGTTTGTGTAAAAAGGACACAAAGTCAGAAGCCCTCCAGAGATTCTGCAAGGTTGTATGTGTGTGTGTGTGTTTGTGTGTGAGGGTAAAAATTACACGAAGTCAGAAGCCCAATATTGATTATGCAAAGGTCTGTGTGTGTGTGTTTGTTGTGTTTGAAATAAGTAAACCATATTAGAAGCCCTCCAGAGATTCTGCCAGAGTGTGTGTGTGTGTGTGTATGTGTGAAAACAACACGAAGTCAGAAAATGTCTGGAGATTCTGCAAGGGTGTCTGTGTGTGTCAAAAGTACAGGAAGTCAGAAGCCCTCTAGAGATTCTGCAAGGGTGAGTGTGTTGTGTTAAAAGGACACGAAATCAGAAGCCCTCTAGGTTTTCTGGAAAGGTATGAGTGTGAGAGTGAGGGAGTGTGTGTGTGTGTGTGTGTGTGTGTGTGTGTAATAAGGACATGAAATCAGAAGTCCTCCAGAGTGAGAGTGAGGGAGTGTGTGTGTGTGTGTGTGTGTAATAAGGACATGAAATCAGAAGTCCTCCAGAGATTCTACAAGTGTATGTGTGTGTGGGTGTGTGTGTTTAAAAAGGACACGAAGTCAGAAGGACTGCAGAGATTTTGCAAGAAAATGAGTTTGGAGTGTGTGTGTGTGTGTGTTTAAAAATGACACAAAGTAAGAATCCATCCAGGAATTCTGCAAGGATGTGTGTGAGTGTGTGTGTGTGTGTGTGTGTGTGTGTGTATAAAAAGGTAAGGAAGTCAGAAGCCCTCTAGGAATTTTACAAAGGTATGAGTATCAGTGTGAGGGAGGGTGTGTGTGTGAGTGTGTGTGTGTAAAAAGGATACGAAGTCAGACCCCCCAGAGATTATGCAAGTGTGTGTTTGTGTAACAAGGACATGACGTCAGAAGCCCTCAAGAGATTCTGCAAGGGTGTGTATGTGTGAGAGAGTGTGTGTAAAAAGGACACATGAAGTCAGAAACACTCCATAGTTTCTGCAAAGGTGTGTGTGTGTGTGTGTGTGTGTAAAAAGATCCTGAAGTCAGAAGCCATCTAGAGATTCTGCCATGATGTGTGTGTGTGTTTGTAAAAAGGAGACCAAGTATGAAGCTCTCAAGAGATTCTGCAAGGTTTTATGTGTGTGAGTGTGTGCGTGTGTAATAAGGTCACAAATTCAGAAGCCCTCTAGAATTTCTGCAAGGGCGTGTGTGTGTGTGGGTGTTTGTAAAAAGGACACGAAGTCAGAAACCGACTATTGATTCTGCAAAAGTGTGTGTGTGTGTGTGTGTGTGTGTGTGTGTGTGTGAAAAAAGGACATGAAATCAGAAGCCCTCCAGAGGATCTGTAAGGGTGTGTGTGTGTGTGTATAAAAAAGACATGAAGTCAGAAGCCCTCTATTGATTCTGCAATGGTGTGTTTGTGTGTGTGTGTGTGTGTGTGTGTAAAAAGGACATGAAATCAGAATCATTGTAGAGTTCTGGAAGGGTGTATGTGTGTGTGTGTATAAAGGACACCAAGTCAGAAGCACTCTAGAGATCCTGCAAGAGTATGTCTTTGTGTGTGTGTGTGTGTGTGTGTGTGTGTGTGTGTGTAAAAAGGACATGTTGTTAGAAGTCCTCCACAGATTCTGCACAGGTGTGTGTATGTGTCTGTGTGCGTGTGTGTAAAAAAGACACCAAGTCAGAAGCCGACTATTGATTCTGCAAGTGTATGTGTGTGTGTGTGTGTGTGTGTGTGTGTGTGTAAAAAGGACATGGAGTCTGAAGCTGTCCAGAGGTTCTGTAAGGGTGTGTGTGTGTGTGTGTGTAAACAGACACAAATTCAGAAACCCTCTAGATATTCTGCAAGGGTGTTTGTGTGTGTGTGTGTGTGTAAAAAGGACAGCAAGTCAGCCACCATCCAGAGATTCTACCAGGGTGTATGTGTGTTTGGTGTGTGTGTGTTTGTGTAAAAAGACACGAAGTCAGAAGCCCTCTACAGATTCTTCAAGGGTGTGTGTATGTGTGTATGTTTGTGTAAAAAGGACACAAAGTCAGAAGCCCTCCAGAGATTCTGCAAGGTTGTATGTGTGTGTGTGTGTTTGTGTGTGAGGGTAAAAATTACACGAAGTCAGAAGCCCAATTTTGGTTATGCAAAGGTCTGTGTGTGTGTGTTTGTTGTGTTTGAAATAAGTAAACCATATTAGAAGCCCTCCAGAGATTCTGCCAAAGTGTGTGTGTGTGTGTGTGTGTGTATGGGTGAAAACAACACGAAGTCAGAAAATGTCTGGAGATTCTGCAAGGGTGTCTGTGTGTGTCAAAAGTACAGGTAGTCAGAAGCCCTCTAGAGATTCTGCAAGGGTGAGTGTGTTGTGTTAAAAGGACACGAAATCAGAAGCCCTCTAGGTTTTCTGGAAAGGTATGAGTGTGAGAGTGAGGGAGTGTGTGTGTGTGTGTGTGTGTGTAATAAGGACATGAAATCAGAAGTCCTCCAGAGTGAGAGTGAGGGAGTGTGTGTGTGTGTGTGTGTGTGTAATAAGGACATGAAATCAGAAGTCCTCCAGAGATTCTACAAGTGTATGTGTGTGTGTGTGTGTGTTTAAAAAGGACACGAAGTCAGAAGGACTGCAGAGATTTTGCAAGAAAAGGAGTTTGGAGTGTGTGTGTGTGTGTGTGTGTGTGTGTGTTTAAAAATGACACAAAGTAAGAATCCATCCAGGAATTCTGCAAGGATGTGTGTGAGTGTGTGTGTGTGTGTGTGTGTATAAAAAGGTAAGGAAGTCAGAAGCCCTCTAGGAATTTTACAAAGGTATGAGTATCAGTGTGAGGGAGGGTGTGTGTGTGAGTGTGTGTGTGTAAAAAGGATACGAAATCAGACCCCCCAGAGATTATGCAAGTGTGTGTTTGTGTAACAAGGACATGACGTCAGAAGCCCTCAAGAGATTCTGCAAGGGTGTGTGTGTGTGTGAGAGTGTGTGTAAAAAGGACACATGAAGTCAGAAACACTCCATAGTTTCTGCAAAGGTGTGTGTGTGTGTGTGTGTGTAAAAAGATCCTGAAGTCAGAAGCCATCTAGAGATTCTGCCATGATGTGTGTGTGTGTTTGTAAAAAGGAGACCAAGTATGAAGCTCTCAAGAGATTCTGCAAGGTTTTATGTGTGTGAGTGTGTGCGTGTGTAATAAGGTCACAAATTCAGAAGCCCTCTAGAATTTCTGCAAGGGCGTGTGTGTGTGTGGGTGTTTGTAAAAAGGACACGAAGTCAGAAACCGACTATTGATTCTGCAAAAGTGTGTGTGTGTGTGTGTGTGTGTGTGTGTGTGAAAAAAGGACATGAAATCAGAAGCCCTCCAGAGGTTCTGTAAGGGTGTGTGTGTGTGTGTGTATAAAAAAGACATGAAGTCAGAAGCCCTCTATTGATTCTGCAATGGTGTGTTTGTGTGTGTGTGTGTGTGTGTGTGTGTAAAAAGGACATGAAATCAGAATCATTGTGGAGTTCTGGAAGGGTGTATGTGTGTGTGTGTGTGTATAAAGGACACCAAGTCAGAAGCACTCTAGAGATCCTGCAAGAGTATGTCTGTGTGTGTGTGTGTGTGTGTGTGTGTGTGTGTGTGTGTGTGTGTAAAAAGGACATGGAGTCTGAAGCTGTCCAGAGGTTCTGTAAGGGTGTGTGTGTGTGTGTGTGTGTGTGTGTGTGTGTGTGTGTGTAAACAGACACAAATTCAGAAACCCTCTAGATATTCTGCAAGGGTGTTTGTGTGTGTGTGTGTGTGTGTGTGTAAAAAGGACAGCAAGTCAGCCACCATCCAGAGATTCTACCAGGGTGTATGTGTGTTTGGTGTGTGTGTGTTTGTGTAAAAAGACACGAAGTCAGAAGCCCTCTAGAGATTCTTCAAGGGTGTGTGTATGTGTGTATGTTTGTGTAAAAAGGACACAAAGTCAGAAGCCCTCCAGAGATTCTGCAAGGTTGTATGTGTGTGTGTGTGTTTGTGTTTGAGGGTAAAAATTACACGAAGTCAGAAGCCCAATATTGATTATGCAAAGGTCTGTGTGTGTGTGTTTGTTGTGTTTGAAATAAGTAAACCATATTAGAAGCCCTCCAGTGATTCTGCCAGAGTGTGTGTGTGTGTATGTGTGAAAACAACACGAAGTCAGAAAATGTCTGGAGATTCTGCAAGGGTGTTTGTGTGTGTGTGTGTCAAAAGTACAGGAAGTCAGAAGCCCTCTAGAGATTCTGCAAGGGTGAGTGTGTTGTGTTAAAAGGACATGAAATCAGAAGCCCTCTAGGTTTTCTGGAAAGGTATCAGTGTGAGAGTGAGGGAGTGTGTGTGTGTGTGTGTAAAAAGGACATGAAATCAGAAGTCCTCCAGAGATTCTACAAGTGTGTGTGTGTGTGTGCGTGTTTAAAAAGGACACGAAGTCAGAAGGACTGCAGAGATTTGGCAAGAAAATGAATTTGTGTGTGTTTGTGTGTGTGTGTGTGTGTGTAAAAAGGACATGAAGTCAGAATCCTTGTAGAGTTCTGGAAGGGTGTATGTGTGTGTGTGTATAAAGGACACCAAGTCAGAAGCACTCTAGAGATCCTGCAAGAGTATATCTTTGTGTGTGTGTGTGTGTGTGTGTGTAAAAAGGACATGAAATCAGAAGTCCTCCAGAGATTCTACAAGTGTGTGTGTGGTGTGTGTGTGTTTAAAAAGGACACGAAGTCAGAAGGACTGCAGAGATTTGGCAAGAAAATGAATTTGTGTGTGTGTGTGTGTGTGTGTGTGTGTAAAAAGGACATGAAGTCAGAATCCTTGTAGAGTTCTGGAAGGGTGTATGTGTGTGTGTGTATAAAGGACACCAAGTCAGAAGCACTCTAGAGATCCTGCAAGAGTATATCTTTGTGTGTGTGTGTGTGTGTGTGTGTAAAAAGGACATGTTGTTAGAAGTCCTCCACAGATTCTGCACAGGTGTGTGTATGTGTGTCTGTCTGCGTGTGTGTAAAAAGGATACCAAGTCAGAAGCCGACTATTGATTCTGGAAAAGTGTGTGTGTGTGTGTGTGTGTGTGTGTGTGTGTAAAAAGGACATGGAATCTGAAGCCGTCCAGAGGTTCTGTAAGGGTGTGTGTGTGTGTGTACAACAGACACAAATTCAGAAACCCTCTAGATATTCTGCAAGGGTTTGTGTGTGTGTGTGTGTGTGTGCGTGTGTGTGTGTAAAAAGGACAGCAAGTCAGCCACCATCCAGAGATTTTACAAGGGTATATGTGTGTGTGGTGTGTGTGTGTTTGTGTAAAAAGACACGAAGTCAGAAGCCCTCTAGAGATTCTTCAAGGGTGTGTGTATGTGTGTATGTTTGTGTAAAAATGACACAAAGTCAGAAGCCCTCCAGAGATTCTGCAAGGTTGTATGTGTGTGTGTGTGTGTGTGTGTAAAAAGGACACATGAAATCAGAAACACTCCATAGTTTCTGCAAAGGTGTGTGTGTGTGTGTGTGTGTGTGTAAAAAGGACAAGAAATCAAAAGGACTCTAGAGATTGTGCAAGGTTGTGTGCCTGTGTGTGTGTATAAAAAGGACATGAAGACAGAAGCCCTGCAGGCATTATGCAAGCGTGTGAGTGTGTAAAAGGATAGGAATTTAGAATCGCTGTAGAGTTCCTGCAAGGATGTGTGTGTGTGTGTGTGTGTGTGTAAAAAGGACACGAAGTCTGAATCCCTCTAGAGATTCTGCAAGGGATGTGTGTGTGTGTGTTTATAAACGACATTTTAGAAGTCCTCCAAAGATTCTGCACAGGTGTGTGTATGTGTGTCTGTGTGCGTGTGTGTAAAAAGCACACCAAGTCAGAAGCCCTCTAGAGATCCTGCAAGGGTGTGTCTGTGTGTGTGTGTATGTTTGTAAAAAGAACACAAAGTAAGAAACCCTCAAGTGATTTTGCAAGGGAATGAGTTTGAGTGTGTATGTGTATGTGTATAAATTACATGACGTGAGATGAATTCCTGCGATTCTGCAAGGATGCATGTATGTGTGTGTGTGTGTGTGTGTGTGTGTGTAAAAAGAACACGAAGTCAGAAGCATTCCAGAGACTCTGCAAGGGTGCGTGCATGTCTGTGTGTGTGTGTGTGTGTGCGTGCGTAAAAAGAACACGAAGTCCGAAGCCCTATAGAATTTCTGCAAGGGTGTGTGTATCTGTGTGTGTGTGTGTAAAAAGGACAGGAAGTCAGAAGCCCTCTAGGAATTTTCCAAAGGTATGAGTATCAGTGTGAGGTAGGGTGTGTGTGTGAGTGTGTGTGTGTAAAAAGGACACGAAGTCAGACCCCCAGAGATTATGCAAGTGTGTGCGTGTAACAAGGACATGACGTCAGAAGACCTCAAGAGATTCTGCAAGGGTGTGTGTGTGTGAGTGTGTGTAAAAAGGACACATGAAGTCAGAAACACTCCATAGTTTCTGCAAAGGTGTGTGTGTGTGTGTGTAAAAAGATCCTGAAGTCAGAAGCCATCTAGAGATTCTGCATGATGTGTGTGTGTGTGTGTGTTTGTAAAAAGGAGACCAAGTATGAAGCTCTCAAGAGATTCTGCAAGGTTTTATGTGTGTGAGTGTGTGCGTGTGTAATAAGGTCACAAATTCAGAAGCCCTCTAGAAATTCTGCAAGGGTGTGTGTGTGTGTGTGTGTTTGTAAAAAGGACGCGAAGTCAGAAGCCGACTATTGATTCTGCAAAAGTGTGTGTGTGTGTGTGTGTGTGTGTAAAAAGGACATGAAATCAGAAGCCCTCCAGAGGTTCTGTAAGGGTGTGTGTGTGTGTGTGTGTGTGTAAAAAGGACATGAAGTCAGAAGACCTCTATTGATTCTGCAATGGTGTGTTTGTGTGTGTGTGTGTGTGTGTAAAAAGGACATAAAGTCAGAATCACTGTAGAGTTCTGGAAGGGTGTATGTGTGTATGTGTGTATAAAGGACACCAAGTCAGAAGCACTCTAGAGATCCTGCAAGAGTATGTCTTTGTGTGTGTGTGTGTGTGTGTGTGTGTAAAAAGGACATGTTGTTAGAAGTCCTCCACAGATTCTGCACAGGTGTGTGTATGTGTCTGTGTGCGTGTGTGTAAAAAGGATACCATATCAGAAACCGACTATTGATTCTGCAAAAGTGTGTGTGTGTGTAAAAAGGACATGGAGTCTGAAGCTGTCCAGAGGTTCTGTAAGGGTGTGTGTGTGTGTGTGTGTGTAAACAGACACAAATTCAGAAACCCTCTAGATATTCTGCAAGGGTGTTTGTGTGTGTGTGTGTGTGTGTGTGTGTGTGTGTGTGTAAAAAGGACAGCAAGTCAGCCACCATCCAGAGATTCTACCAGGGTGTATGTGTGTTTGGTGTGTGTGTGTTTGTGTAAAAAGACACGAAGTCAGAAGCCCTCTACAGATTCTTCAAGGGTGTGTGTATGTGTGTATGTTTGTGTAAAAAGAACACAAAGTCAGAAGCCCTCCAGAGATTCTGCAAGGTTGTATGTGTGTGTGTGTGTGTGTGTGTGTGTGTGTGTGTGTGCGTTTGTGTGTGAGGGTAAAAATTACACGAAGTCAGAAGCCCAATATTGATTATGCAAAGGTCTGTGTGTGTGTGTGTGTTTGTTGTGTTTGAAATAAGTAAACCATATTAGAAGCCCTCCAGAGATTCTACCAGAGTGTGTGTGTGTGTATGTGTGAAAACAACACGAAGTCAGAAAATGTCTGGAGATTCTGCAAGGGTGTTTGTGTGTGTGTGTGTCAAAAGTACAGGAAGTCAGAAGCCCTCTAGAGATTCTGCAAGGGTGAGTGTGTTGTGTTAAAAGGACATGAAATCAGAAGCCCTCTAGGTTTTCTGGAAAGGTATGAGTGTGAGAGTGAGGGAGTGTGTGTGTGTGTGTGTGTAAAAAGGACATGAAATCAGAAGTCCTCCAGAGATTCTACAAGTGTGTGTGTGTGTGTGTGTGTGTGTTTAAAAAGGACACGAAGTCAGAAGGACTGCAGAGATTTGGCAAGAAAATGAATTTGTGTGTGTGTGTGTGTGTGTGTGTGTAAAAAGGACATGAAGTCAGAATCCTTGTAGAGTTCTGGAAGGGTGTATGTGTGTGTGTGTATAAAGGACACCAAGTCAGAAGCACTCTAGAGATCCTGCAAGAGTATATCTTTGTGTGTGTGTGTGTGTGTGTGTGTGTGTGTGTGTAAAAAGGACATGTTGTTAGAAGTCCTCCACAGATTCTGTACAGGTGTGTGTATGTGTGTCTGTCTGCGTGTGTGTAAAAAGGATACCAAGTCAGAAGCCGACTATTGATTCTGCAAAAGTGTGTGTGTGTGTGTGTGTGTGTGTGTGTGTGTAAAAAGGACATGGAGTCTGAAGCCGTCCAGAGGTTCTGTAAGTGTGTGTGTGTGTAAACAGACACAAATTCAGAAACCCTCTAGATATTCTTCAAGTGTTTGTGTGTGTGTGTGTGTGTGTGTGTGTAAAAAGGACAGCAAGTCAGCCACCATCCAGAGATTCTACCAGGGTGTATTTGTGTGTGGTGTGTGTGTGTTTGTGTAAAAAGACACGAAGTCAGAAGCCCTCTAGAGATTCTTCAAGGGTGTGTGTATGTGTGTATGTTTGTGTAAAAAGGACACAAAGTCAGAAGCCCTCCAGAGATTCTGCAAGGTTGTATGTGTGTGTGTGTGTGAGGGTAAAAATTACACGAAGTCAGAAGCCCAATATTGATTATGCAAAGGTCTGTGTGTGTGTGTTTGTTGTGTTTGAAATAAGTAAACCATATTAGAAGCCCTCCAGAGATTCTGCCAGAGTGTGTGTGTGTGTGTGTATGTGTGAAAACAACACGAAGTCAGAAAATGTCTGGAGATTCTGCAAGGGTGTCTGTGTGTGTCAAAAGTACAGGAAGTCAGAAGCCCTCTAGAGATTCTGCAAGGGTGAGTGTGTTGTGTTAAAAGGACACGAAATCAGAAGCCCTCTAGGTTTTCTGGAAAGGTATGAGTGTGAGAGTGAGGGAGTGTGTGTGTGTGTGTGTGTGTGTGTAATAAGGACATGAAATCAGAAGTCCTCCAGAGTGAGAGTGAGGGAGTGTGTGTGTGTGTGTGTGTGTGTGTGTAATAAGGACATGAAATCAGAAGTCCTCCAGAGATTCTACAAGTGTATGTGTGTGTGTGTGTGTGTGTGTTTAAAAAGGACACGAAGTCAGAAGGACTGCAGAGATTTTGCAAGAAAATGAGTTTGGAGTGTGTGTGTGTGTGTGTGTGTAAAAAGGACATGAAATCAGAAGCCCTCCAGAGGTTCTGTAAGGGTGTGTGTGTGTGTGTGTGTGTGTAAAAAGGACATGAAGTCAGAAGACCTCTATTGATTCTGCAATGGTGTGTTTGTGTGTGTGTGTGTGTGTGTAAAAAGGACATAAAGTCAGAATCACTGTAGAGTTCTGGAAGGGTGTATGTGTGTATGTGTGTATAAAGGACACCAAGTCAGAAGCACTCTAGAGATCCTGCAAGAGTATGTCTTTGTGTGTGTGTGTGTGTGTGTGTGTGTGTAAAAAGGACATGTTGTTAGAAGTCCTCCACAGATTCTGCACAGGTGTGTGTATGTGTCTGTGTGCGTGTGTGTAAAAAGGATACCATATCAGAAACCGACTATTGATTCTGCAAAAGTGTGTGTGTGTGTAAAAAGGACATGGAGTCTGAAGCTGTCCAGAGGTTCTGTAAGGGTGTGTGTGTGTGTGTGTGTGTAAACAGACACAAATTCAGAAACCCTCTAGATATTCTGCAAGGGTGTTTGTGTGTGTGTGTGTGTGTGTGTTTGTAAAAAGGAGACCAAGTATGAAGCTCTCAAGAGATTCTGCAAGGTTTTATGTGTGTGAGTGTGTGCGTGTGTAATAAGGTCACAAATTCAGAAGCCCTCTAGAAATTCTGCAAGGGTGTGTGTGTGTGTGTGTGTTTGTAAAAAGGACACGAAGTCAGAAGCCGACTATTGATTCTGCAAAAGTGTGTGTGTGTGTGTGTGTGTGTGTGTAAAAAGGACATGAAATCAGAAGCCCTCCAGAGGTTCTGTAAGGGTGTGTGTGTGTGTGTGTGTGTGTAAAAAGGACATGAAGTCAGAAGACCTCTATTGATTCTGCAATGGTGTGTTTGTGTGTGTGTGTGTGTGTGTGTAAAAAGGACATAAAGTCAGAATCACTGTAGAGTTCTGGAAGGGTGTATGTGTGTATGTGTGTATAAAGGACACCAAGTCAGAAGCACTCTAGAGATCCTGCAAGAGTATGTCTTTGTGTGTGTGTGTGTGTGTGTGTGTGTGTGTGTGTAAAAAGGACATGTTGTTAGAAGTCCTCCACAGATTCTGCACAGGTGTGTGTATGTGTCTGTGTGCGTGTGTGTAAAAAGGATACCATATCAGAAACCGACTATTGATTCTGCAAAAGTGTGTGTGTGTGTAAAAAGGACATGGAGTCTGAAGCTGTCCAGAGGTTCTGTAAGGGTGTGTGTGTGTGTGTGTGTGTAAACAGACACAAATTCAGAAACCCTCTAGATATTCTGCAAGGGTGTTTGTGTGTGTGTGTGTGTGTGTGTGTGTGTGTGTGTGTGTAAAAAGGACAGCAAGTCAGCCACCATCCAGAGATTCTACCAGGGTGTATGTGTGTTTGGTGTGTGTGTGTTTGTGTAAAAAGACACGAAGTCAGAAGCCCTCTACAGATTCTTCAAGGGTGTGTGTATGTGTGTATGTTTGTGTAAAAAGAACACAAAGTCAGAAGCCCTCCAGAGATTCTGCAAGGTTGTATGTGTGTGTGTGTGTGTGTGTGTGTGTGTGTGCGTTTGTGTGTGAGGGTAAAAATTACACGAAGTCAGAAGCCCAATATTGATTATGCAAAGGTCTGTGTGTGTGTGTGTGTTTGTTGTGTTTGAAATAAGTAAACCATATTAGAAGCCCTCCAGAGATTCTACCAGAGTGTGTGTGTGTGTATGTGTGAAAACAACACGAAGTCAGAAAATGTCTGGAGATTCTGCAAGGGTGTTTGTGTGTGTGTGTGTCAAAAGTACAGGAAGTCAGAAGCCCTCTAGAGATTCTGCAAGGGTGAGTGTGTTGTGTTAAAAGGACATGAAATCAGAAGCCCTCTAGGTTTTCTGGAAAGGTATGAGTGTGAGAGTGAGGGAGTGTGTGTGTGTGTGTGTGTAAAAAGGACATGAAATCAGAAGTCCTCCAGAGATTCTACAAGTGTGTGTGTGTGTGTGTGTGTTTAAAAAGGACACGAAGTCAGAAGGACTGCAGAGATTTGGCAAGAAAATTAATGTGTGTGTGTGTGTGTGTGTGTGTGTGTGTGTAAAAAGGACATGAAGTCAGAATCTTTGTAGAGTTCTGGAAGGGTGTATGTGTGTGTGTGTATAAAGGACACCAAGTCAGAAGCACTCTAGAGATCCTGCAAGAGTATATCTTTGTGTGTGTGTGTGTGTGTGTGTGTGTGTGTGTGTGTAAAAAGGACATGTTGTTAGAAGTCCTCCACAGATTCTGCACAGGTGTGTGTATGTGTGTCTGTCTGCGTGTGTGTAAAAAGGATACCAAGTCAGAAGCCGACTATTTATTCTGCAAAAGTGTGTGTGTGTGTGTGTGTGTGTGTGTGTGTGTAAAAAGGACATGGAGTCTGAAGCCGTCCAGAGGTTCTGTAAGTGTGTGTGTGTGTAAACAGACACAAATTCAGAAACCCTCTAGATATTCTTCAAGTGTTTGTGTGTGTGTGTGTGTGTGTGTGTAAAAAGGACAGCAAGTCAGCCACCATCCAGAGATTCTACCAGGGTGTATTTGTGTGTGGTGTGTGTGTGTTTGTGTAAAAAGACACGAAGTCAGAAGCCCTCTAGAGATTCTTCAAGGGTGTGTGTATGTGTGTATGTTTGTGTAAAAAGGACACAAAGTCAGAAGCCCTCCAGAGATTCTGCAAGGTTGTATGTGTGTGTGTGTGTGAGGGTAAAAATTACACGAAGTCAGAAGCCCAATATTGATTATGCAAAGGTCTGTGTGTGTGTGTTTGTTGTGTTTGAAATAAGTAAACCATATTAGAAGCCCTCCAGAGATTCTGCCAGAGTGTGTGTGTGTGTGTGTATGTGTGAAAACAACACGAAGTCAGAAAATGTCTGGAGATTCTGCAAGGGTGTCTGTGTGTGTCAAAAGTACAGGAAGTCAGAAGCCCTCTAGAGATTCTGCAAGGGTGAGTGTGTTGTGTTAAAAGGACACGAAATCAGAAGCCCTCTAGGTTTTCTGGAAAGGTATGAGTGTGAGAGTGAGGGAGTGTGTGTGTGTGTGTGTGTGTGTGTAATAAGGACATGAAATCAGAAGTCCTCCAGAGTGAGAGTGAGGGAGTGTGTGTGTGTGTGTGTGTGTGTAATAAGGACATGAAATCAGAAGTCCTCCAGAGATTCTACAAGTGTATGTGTGTGTGTGTGTGTGTGTGTTTAAAAAGGACACGAAGTCAGAAGGACTGCAGAGATTTTGCAAGAAAATGAGTTTGGAGTGTGTGTGTGTGTGTGTGTGTGTGTGTGTGTGTTTAAAAATGACACAAAGTAAGAATCCATCCAGGAATTCTGCAAGGATGTGTGTGAGTGTGTGTGTGTGTGTGTGTATAAAAAGGTAAGGAAGTCAGAAGCCCTCTAGGAATTTTACAAAGGTATGAGTATCAGTGTGAGGGAGGGTGTGTGTGTGAGTGTGTGTGTGTAAAAAGGATACGAAGTCAGACCCCCCAGAGATTATGCAAGTGTGTGTTTGTGTAACAAGGACATGACATCAGAAGCCCTCAAGAGATTCTGCAAGGGTGTGTGTGTGTGTGTGAGAGTGTGTGTAAAAAGGACACATGAAGTCAGAAACACTCCATAGTTTCTGCAAAGGTGTGTGTGTGTGTGTGTGTGTGTGTGTGTGTGTAAAAAGATCCTGAAGTCAGAAGCCATCTAGAGATTCTGCCATGGTGTGTGTGTGTGTTTGTAAAAAGGAGACCAAGTATGAAGCTCTCAAGAGATTCTGCAAGGTTTTATGTGTGTGAGTGTGTGCGTGTGTAATAAGGTCACAAATTCAGAAGCCCTCTAGAATTTCTGCAAGGGCGTGTGTGTGTGTGGGTGTTTGTAAAAAGGACACAAAGTCAGAAACCGACTATTGATTCTGCAAAAGTGTGTGTGTGTGTGTGTGTGTGTGTGTGTGAAAAAAGGACATGAAATCAGAAGCCCTCCAGAGGTTCTGTAAGGGTGTGTGTGTGTGTGTATAAAAAAGACATGAAGTCAGAAGCCCTCTATTGATTCTGCAATGGTGTGTTTGTGTGTGTGTGTGTGTGTGTGTGTGTGTGTGTGTGTGTAAAAAGGACATGAAATCAGAATCATTGTAGAGTTCTGGAAGGGTGTATGTGTGTGTGTGTATAAAGGACACCAAGTCAGAAGCACTCTAGAGATCCTGCAAGAGTATGTCTTTGTGTGTGTGTGTGTGTGTGTGTGTGTGTAAAAAGGACATGTTGTTAGAAGTCCTCCACAGATTCTGCACAGGTGTGTGTATGTGTCTGTGTGCGTGTGTGTAAAAAAGACACCAAGTCAGAAGCCGACTATTGATTCTGCAAGTGTATGTGTGTGTGTGTGTGTGTGTGTGTAAAAAGGACATGGAGTCTGAAGCTGTCCAGAGGTTCTGTAAGGGTGTGTGTGTGTGTGTGTGTGTGTAAACAGACACAAATTCAGAAACCCTCTAGATATTCTGCAAGGGTGTTTGTGTGTGTGTGTGTGTGTGTGTGTGTGTAAAAAGGACAGCAAGTCAGCCACCATCCAGAGATTCTACCAGGGTGTATGTGTGTTTGGTGTGTGTGTGTTTGTGTAAAAAGACACGAAGTCAGAAGCCCTCTAGAGATTCTTCAAGGGTGTGTGTATGTGTGTATGTTTGTGTAAAAAGGACACAAAGTCAGGAGCCCTCCAGAGATTCTGCAAGGTTGTATGTGTGTGTGTATGTGTGTGTGTGTGCGTTTGTGTGTGAGGGTAAAAATTACACGAAGTCAGAAGCCCAATATGGATTATGCAAAGGTCTGTGTGTGTGTGTGTGTGTTTGTTGTGTTTGAAATAAGTAAACCATATTAGAAGCCCTCCAGAGATTCTACCAGAGTGTGTGTGTGTGTATGTGTGAAAACAACACGAAGTCAGAAAATGTCTGGAGATTCTGCAAGGGTGTTTGTGTGTGTGTGTGTCAAAAGTACAGGAAGTCAGAAGCTCTCTAGAGATTCTGCAAGGGTGAGTGTGTTGTGTTAAAAGGACATGAAATCAGAAGCCCTCTAGGTTTTCTGGAAAGGTATCAGTGTGAGAGTGAGGGAGTGTGTGTGTGTGTGTGTAAAAAGGACATGAAATCAGAAGTCCTCCAGAGATTCTACAAGTGTGTGTGTGTGTGTGTGTGTGTGTGTGTTTAAAAAGGACACGAAGTCAGAAGGACTGCAGAGATTTGGCAAGAAAATGAATTTGTGTGTGTGTGTGTGTGTGTGTGTAAAAAGGACATGAAGTCAGAATCCTTGTAGAGTTCTGGAAGGGTGTATGTGTGTGTGTGTATAAAGGACACCAAGTCAGAAGCACTCTAGAGATCCTGCAAGAGTATATCTTTGAGTGTGTGTGTGTGTGTGTGTGTGTAAAAAGGACATGTTGTTAGAAGTCCTCCACAGATTCTGCACAGGTGTGTGTATGTGTGTCTGTCTGTGTGTGTGTGTAAAAAGGATACCAAGTCAGAAGCCGACTATTGATTCTGCAAAAGTGTGTGTGTGTGTGTGTGTAAAAAGGACATGGAATCTGAAGCCGTCCAGAGGTTCTGTAAGGGTGTGTGTGTGTGTGTGTGTGTACAACAGACACAAATTCAGAAACCCTCTAGATATTCTGCAAGGGTTTGTGTGTGTGTGTGTGTGTGTGTAAAAAGGACAGCAAGTCAGCCACCATCCAGAGATTCTACAAGGGTGTATGTGTGTGTGGTGTGTGTGTGTTTGTGTAAAAAGACACGAAGTCAGAAGCCCTCTAGAGATTCTTCAAGGGTGTGTGTATGTGTGTACGTTTGTGTAAAAATGACACAAAGTCAGAAGCCCTCCAGAGATTCTGCAAGGTTGTATGTGTGTGTGTGTGTGTGTGTGTGTGTGTGTAAAAAGGACACATGAAATCAGAAACACTCCATAGTTTCTGCAAAGGTGTGTGTGTGTGTGTGTGTGTGTGTGTAAAAAGGACCAGAAATCAAAAGGACTCTAGAGATTGTGCAAGGTTGCGTGTCTGTGTGTGTGTATAAAAAGGACATGAAGACAGAAGCCCTGCAGGCATCATGCAAGCGTGTGAGTGTGTGTGTGCGTGTGTAAAAGGATAGGAATTTAGAATCGCTGTAGAGTTCCTGCAAGGATGTGTGTGTGTGTGTGTGTGTGTGTAAAAAGGACACGAAGTCTGAATCCCTCTAGAGTTTCTGCAAGGGATGTGTGTGTGTGTGTGTGTTTATAAACGACATTTTAGAAGTCCTCCAAAGATTCTGAACAGGTGTGTGTATGTGTGTCTGTGTGCGTGTGTGTAAAAAGGACACCAAGTCAGAAGCCCTCTAGAGATCCTGCAAGGGTGTGTCTGTGTGTGTGTGTATGTTTGTAAAAAGAACACAAAGTAAGAAACCCTCAAGTGATTTTGCAAGGGAATGAGTTTGAGTGTGTATGTGTATGTGTATAAATTACATGACGTTAGATGAATTCCTGCGATTCTGCAAGGATGCATGTATGTGTGTGTGTGTGTGTGTAAAAAGAACACGAAGTCAGAAGCATTCCAGAGACTCTGCAAGGGTGCATGCATGTCTGTGTGTGTGTGTGTGTGTGTGTGTGCGTGCGTAAAAAGAACACGAAGTCCGAAGCCCTCTAGAATTTCTGCAAGGGTGTGTGTATCTGTGTGTGTGTGTGTGTGTGTGTTTAAAAAGGACACAAAGTAAGAAGCCATCCAGGAATTCTGCAAGGATATGTGTGTGTGTGTGTGTGTGTGTGTGTGTGTAAAAAGGACAGGAAGTCAGAAGCCCTCTAGGAATTTTCCAAAGGTATGAGTATCAGTGTGAGGAAGGGTGTGTGTGTGAGTGTGTGTGTAAAAAGGACACGAAGTCAGACCCCCAGAGATTATGCAAGTGTGTGCGTGTAACAAGGACATGACGTCAGAAGACCTCAAGAGATTCTGCAAGGGTGTGTGTGTGTGTGAGTGTGTGTAAAAAGGACACATGAAGTCAGAAACACTCCATAGTTTCTGCAAAGGTGTGTGTGTGTGTGTGTAAAAAGATCCTGAAGTCAGAAGCCATCTAGAGATTCTGCATGATGTGTGTGTGTGTGTGTTTGTAAAAAGGAGACCAAGTATGAAGCTCTCAAGAGATTCTGCAAGGTTTTATGTGTGTGAGTGTGTGCGTGTGTAATAAGGTCACAAATTCAGAAGCCCTCTAGAAATTCTGCAAGGGTGTGTGTGTGTGTGTGTGTGTTTGTAAAAAGGACACGAAGTCAGAAGACGACTATTGATTCTGCAAAAGTGTGTGTGTGTGTGTGTGTGTGTAAAAAGGACATGGAATCTGAAGCCGTCCAGAGGTTCTGTAAGGGTGTGTGTGTGTGTGTACAACAGACACAAATTCAGAAACCCTCTAGATATTCTGCAAGGGTTTGTGTGTGTGTGTGTGTGTGTGCGTGTGTGTGTGTAAAAAGGACAGCAAGTCAGCCACCATCCAGAGATTTTACAAGGGTATATGTGTGTGTGGTGTGTGTGTGTTTGTGTAAAAAGACACGAAGTCAGAAGCCCTCTAGAGATTCTTCAAGGGTGTGTGTATGTGTGTATGTTTGTGTAAAAATGACACAAAGTCAGAAGCCCTCCAGAGATTCTGCAAGGTTGTATGTGTGTGTGTGTGTGTGTGTAAAAAGGACACATGAAATCAGAAACACTCCATAGTTTCTGCAAAGGTGTGTGTGTGTGTGTGTGTGTGTGTAAAAAGGACAAGAAATCAAAAGGACTCTAGAGATTGTGCAAGGTTGTGTGCCTGTGTGTGTGTATAAAAAGGACATGAAGACAGAAGCCCTGCAGGCATTATGCAAGCGTGTGAGTGTGTAAAAGGATAGGAATTTAGAATCGCTGTAGAGTTCCTGCAAGGATGTGTGTGTGTGTGTGTGTGTGTGTGTAAAAAGGACACGAAGTCTGAATCCCTCTAGAGATTCTGCAAGGGATGTGTGTGTGTGTGTTTATAAACGACATTTTAGAAGTCCTCCAAAGATTCTGCACAGGTGTGTGTATGTGTGTCTGTGTGCGTGTGTGTAAAAAGCACACCAAGTCAGAAGCCCTCTAGAGATCCTGCAAGGGTGTGTCTGTGTGTGTGTGTATGTTTGTAAAAAGAACACAAAGTAAGAAACCCTCAAGTGATTTTGCAAGGGAATGAGTTTGAGTGTGTATGTGTATGTGTATAAATTACATGACGTGAGATGAATTCCTGCGATTCTGCAAGGATGCATGTATGTGTGTGTGTGTGTGTGTGTGTGTGTGTAAAAAGAACACGAAGTCAGAAGCATTCCAGAGACTCTGCAAGGGTGCGTGCATGTCTGTGTGTGTGTGTGTGTGTGCGTGCGTAAAAAGAACACGAAGTCCGAAGCCCTATAGAATTTCTGCAAGGGTGTGTGTATCTGTGTGTGTGTGTGTAAAAAGGACAGGAAGTCAGAAGCCCTCTAGGAATTTTCCAAAGGTATGAGTATCAGTGTGAGGTAGGGTGTGTGTGTGAGTGTGTGTGTGTAAAAAGGACACGAAGTCAGACCCCCAGAGATTATGCAAGTGTGTGCGTGTAACAAGGACATGACGTCAGAAGACCTCAAGAGATTCTGCAAGGGTGTGTGTGTGTGAGTGTGTGTAAAAAGGACACATGAAGTCAGAAACACTCCATAGTTTCTGCAAAGGTGTGTGTGTGTGTGTGTAAAAAGATCCTGAAGTCAGAAGCCATCTAGAGATTCTGCATGATGTGTGTGTGTGTGTGTGTTTGTAAAAAGGAGACCAAGTATGAAGCTCTCAAGAGATTCTGCAAGGTTTTATGTGTGTGAGTGTGTGCGTGTGTAATAAGGTCACAAATTCAGAAGCCCTCTAGAAATTCTGCAAGGGTGTGTGTGTGTGTGTGTGTTTGTAAAAAGGACGCGAAGTCAGAAGCCGACTATTGATTCTGCAAAAGTGTGTGTGTGTGTGTGTGTGTGTGTAAAAAGGACATGAAATCAGAAGCCCTCCAGAGGTTCTGTAAGGGTGTGTGTGTGTGTGTGTGTGTGTAAAAAGGACATGAAGTCAGAAGACCTCTATTGATTCTGCAATGGTGTGTTTGTGTGTGTGTGTGTGTGTGTAAAAAGGACATAAAGTCAGAATCACTGTAGAGTTCTGGAAGGGTGTATGTGTGTATGTGTGTATAAAGGACACCAAGTCAGAAGCACTCTAGAGATCCTGCAAGAGTATGTCTTTGTGTGTGTGTGTGTGTGTGTGTGTGTAAAAAGGACATGTTGTTAGAAGTCCTCCACAGATTCTGCACAGGTGTGTGTATGTGTCTGTGTGCGTGTGTGTAAAAAGGATACCATATCAGAAACCGACTATTGATTCTGCAAAAGTGTGTGTGTGTGTAAAAAGGACATGGAGTCTGAAGCTGTCCAGAGGTTCTGTAAGGGTGTGTGTGTGTGTGTGTGTGTAAACAGACACAAATTCAGAAACCCTCTAGATATTCTGCAAGGGTGTTTGTGTGTGTGTGTGTGTGTGTGTGTGTGTGTGTGTGTAAAAAGGACAGCAAGTCAGCCACCATCCAGAGATTCTACCAGGGTGTATGTGTGTTTGGTGTGTGTGTGTTTGTGTAAAAAGACACGAAGTCAGAAGCCCTCTACAGATTCTTCAAGGGTGTGTGTATGTGTGTATGTTTGTGTAAAAAGAACACAAAGTCAGAAGCCCTCCAGAGATTCTGCAAGGTTGTATGTGTGTGTGTGTGTGTGTGTGTGTGTGTGTGTGTGTGTGCGTTTGTGTGTGAGGGTAAAAATTACACGAAGTCAGAAGCCCAATATTGATTATGCAAAGGTCTGTGTGTGTGTGTGTGTTTGTTGTGTTTGAAATAAGTAAACCATATTAGAAGCCCTCCAGAGATTCTACCAGAGTGTGTGTGTGTGTATGTGTGAAAACAACACGAAGTCAGAAAATGTCTGGAGATTCTGCAAGGGTGTTTGTGTGTGTGTGTGTCAAAAGTACAGGAAGTCAGAAGCCCTCTAGAGATTCTGCAAGGGTGAGTGTGTTGTGTTAAAAGGACATGAAATCAGAAGCCCTCTAGGTTTTCTGGAAAGGTATGAGTGTGAGAGTGAGGGAGTGTGTGTGTGTGTGTGTGTAAAAAGGACATGAAATCAGAAGTCCTCCAGAGATTCTACAAGTGTGTGTGTGTGTGTGTGTGTGTGTGTTTAAAAAGGACACGAAGTCAGAAGGACTGCAGAGATTTGGCAAGAAAATGAATTTGTGTGTGTGTGTGTGTGTGTGTGTGTGTAAAAAGGACATGAAGTCAGAATCCTTGTAGAGTTCTGGAAGGGTGTATGTGTGTGTGTGTATAAAGGACACCAAGTCAGAAGCACTCTAGAGATCCTGCAAGAGTATATCTTTGTGTGTGTGTGTGTGTGTGTGTGTGTGTGTGTGTAAAAAGGACATGTTGTTAGAAGTCCTCCACAGATTCTGCACAGGTGTGTGTATGTGTGTCTGTCTGCGTGTGTGTAAAAAGGATACCAAGTCAGAAGCCGACTATTGATTCTGCAAAAGTGTGTGTGTGTGTGTGTGTGTGTGTGTGTGTGTAAAAAGGACATGGAGTCTGAAGCCGTCCAGAGGTTCTGTAAGTGTGTGTGTGTGTAAACAGACACAAATTCAGAAACCCTCTAGATATTCTTCAAGTGTTTGTGTGTGTGTGTGTGTGTGTGTGTGTAAAAAGGACAGCAAGTCAGCCACCATCCAGAGATTCTACCAGGGTGTATTTGTGTGTGGTGTGTGTGTGTTTGTGTAAAAAGACACGAAGTCAGAAGCCCTCTAGAGATTCTTCAAGGGTGTGTGTATGTGTGTATGTTTGTGTAAAAAGGACACAAAGTCAGAAGCCCTCCAGAGATTCTGCAAGGTTGTATGTGTGTGTGTGTGTGAGGGTAAAAATTACACGAAGTCAGAAGCCCAATATTGATTATGCAAAGGTCTGTGTGTGTGTGTTTGTTGTGTTTGAAATAAGTAAACCATATTAGAAGCCCTCCAGAGATTCTGCCAGAGTGTGTGTGTGTGTGTGTATGTGTGAAAACAACACGAAGTCAGAAAATGTCTGGAGATTCTGCAAGGGTGTCTGTGTGTGTCAAAAGTACAGGAAGTCAGAAGCCCTCTAGAGATTCTGCAAGGGTGAGTGTGTTGTGTTAAAAGGACACGAAATCAGAAGCCCTCTAGGTTTTCTGGAAAGGTATGAGTGTGAGAGTGAGGGAGTGTGTGTGTGTGTGTGTGTGTGTGTAATAAGGACATGAAATCAGAAGTCCTCCAGAGTGAGAGTGAGGGAGTGTGTGTGTGTGTGTGTGTGTGTGTGTAATAAGGACATGAAATCAGAAGTCCTCCAGAGATTCTACAAGTGTATGTGTGTGTGTGTGTGTGTGTGTTTAAAAAGGACACGAAGTCAGAAGGACTGCAGAGATTTTGCAAGAAAATGAGTTTGGAGTGTGTGTGTGTGTGTGTGTGTAAAAAGGACATGAAATCAGAAGCCCTCCAGAGGTTCTGTAAGGGTGTGTGTGTGTGTGTGTGTGTGTAAAAAGGACATGAAGTCAGAAGACCTCTATTGATTCTGCAATGGTGTGTTTGTGTGTGTGTGTGTGTGTGTAAAAAGGACATAAAGTCAGAATCACTGTAGAGTTCTGGAAGGGTGTATGTGTGTATGTGTGTATAAAGGACACCAAGTCAGAAGCACTCTAGAGATCCTGCAAGAGTATGTCTTTGTGTGTGTGTGTGTGTGTGTGTGTGTGTAAAAAGGACATGTTGTTAGAAGTCCTCCACAGATTCTGCACAGGTGTGTGTATGTGTCTGTGTGCGTGTGTGTAAAAAGGATACCATATCAGAAACCGACTATTGATTCTGCAAAAGTGTGTGTGTGTGTAAAAAGGACATGGAGTCTGAAGCTGTCCAGAGGTTCTGTAAGGGTGTGTGTGTGTGTGTGTGTGTAAACAGACACAAATTCAGAAACCCTCTAGATATTCTGCAAGGGTGTTTGTGTGTGTGTGTGTGTGTGTGTTTGTAAAAAGGAGACCAAGTATGAAGCTCTCAAGAGATTCTGCAAGGTTTTATGTGTGTGAGTGTGTGCGTGTGTAATAAGGTCACAAATTCAGAAGCCCTCTAGAAATTCTGCAAGGGTGTGTGTGTGTGTGTGTGTTTGTAAAAAGGACACGAAGTCAGAAGCCGACTATTGATTCTGCAAAAGTGTGTGTGTGTGTGTGTGTGTGTGTGTGTAAAAAGGACATGAAATCAGAAGCCCTCCAGAGGTTCTGTAAGGGTGTGTGTGTGTGTGTGTGTGTGTGTAAAAAGGACATGAAGTCAGAAGACCTCTATTGATTCTGCAATGGTGTGTTTGTGTGTGTGTGTGTGTGTGTGTGTAAAAAGGACATAAAGTCAGAATCACTGTAGAGTTCTGGAAGGGTGTATGTGTGTATGTGTGTATAAAGGACACCAAGTCAGAAGCACTCTAGAGATCCTGCAAGAGTATGTCTTTGTGTGTGTGTGTGTGTGTGTGTGTGTGTGTGTGTAAAAAGGACATGTTGTTAGAAGTCCTCCACAGATTCTGCACAGGTGTGTGTATGTGTCTGTGTGCGTGTGTGTAAAAAGGATACCATATCAGAAACCGACTATTGATTCTGCAAAAGTGTGTGTGTGTGTAAAAAGGACATGGAGTCTGAAGCTGTCCAGAGGTTCTGTAAGGGTGTGTGTGTGTGTGTGTGTGTAAACAGACACAAATTCAGAAACCCTCTAGATATTCTGCAAGGGTGTTTGTGTGTGTGTGTGTGTGTGTGTGTGTGTGTGTGTGTGTGTGTGTAAAAAGGACAGCAAGTCAGCCACCATCCAGAGATTCTACCAGGGTGTATGTGTGTTTGGTGTGTGTGTGTTTGTGTAAAAAGACACGAAGTCAGAAGCCCTCTACAGATTCTTCAAGGGTGTGTGTATGTGTGTATGTTTGTGTAAAAAGAACACAAAGTCAGAAGCCCTCCAGAGATTCTGCAAGGTTGTATGTGTGTGTGTGTGTGTGTGTGTGTGTGTGTGTGCGTTTGTGTGTGAGGGTAAAAATTACACGAAGTCAGAAGCCCAATATTGATTATGCAAAGGTCTGTGTGTGTGTGTGTGTTTGTTGTGTTTGAAATAAGTAAACCATATTAGAAGCCCTCCAGAGATTCTACCAGAGTGTGTGTGTGTGTATGTGTGAAAACAACACGAAGTCAGAAAATGTCTGGAGATTCTGCAAGGGTGTCTGTGTGTGTCAAAAGTACAGGAAGTCAGAAGCCCTCTAGAGATTCTGCAAGGGTGAGTGTGTTGTGTTAAAAGGACATGAAATCAGAAGCCCTCTAGGTTTTCTGGAAAGGTATGAGTGTGAGAGTGAGGGAGTGTGTGTGTGTGTGTGTGTAAAAAGGACATGAAATCAGAAGTCCTCCAGAGATTCTACAAGTGTGTGTGTGTGTGTGTGTGTTTAAAAAGGACACGAAGTCAGAAGGACTGCAGAGATTTGGCAAGAAAATTAATGTGTGTGTGTGTGTGTGTGTGTGTGTGTGTGTAAAAAGGACATGAAGTCAGAATCTTTGTAGAGTTCTGGAAGGGTGTATGTGTGTGTGTGTATAAAGGACACCAAGTCAGAAGCACTCTAGAGATCCTGCAAGAGTATATCTTTGTGTGTGTGTGTGTGTGTGTGTGTGTGTGTGTGTGTAAAAAGGACATGTTGTTAGAAGTCCTCCACAGATTCTGCACAGGTGTGTGTATGTGTGTCTGTCTGCGTGTGTGTAAAAAGGATACCAAGTCAGAAGCCGACTATTTATTCTGCAAAAGTGTGTGTGTGTGTGTGTGTGTGTGTGTGTGTGTGTGTAAAAAGGACATGGAGTCTGAAGCCGTCCAGAGGTTCTGTAAGTGTGTGTGTGTGTAAACAGACACAAATTCAGAAACCCTCTAGATATTCTTCAAGTGTTTGTGTGTGTGTGTGTGTGTGTGTGTAAAAAGGACAGCAAGTCAGCCACCATCCAGAGATTCTACCAGGGTGTATTTGTGTGTGGTGTGTGTGTGTTTGTGTAAAAAGACACGAAGTCAGAAGCCCTCTAGAGATTCTTCAAGGGTGTGTGTATGTGTGTATGTTTGTGTAAAAAGGACACAAAGTCAGAAGCCCTCCAGAGATTCTGCAAGGTTGTATGTGTGTGTGTGTGTGAGGGTAAAAATTACACGAAGTCAGAAGCCCAATATTGATTATGCAAAGGTCTGTGTGTGTGTGTTTGTTGTGTTTGAAATAAGTAAACCATATTAGAAGCCCTCCAGAGATTCTGCCAGAGTGTGTGTGTGTGTGTGTATGTGTGAAAACAACACGAAGTCAGAAAATGTCTGGAGATTCTGCAAGGGTGTCTGTGTGTGTCAAAAGTACAGGAAGTCAGAAGCCCTCTAGAGATTCTGCAAGGGTGAGTGTGTTGTGTTAAAAGGACACGAAATCAGAAGCCCTCTAGGTTTTCTGGAAAGGTATGAGTGTGAGAGTGAGGGAGTGTGTGTGTGTGTGTGTGTGTGTGTAATAAGGACATGAAATCAGAAGTCCTCCAGAGTGAGAGTGAGGGAGTGTGTGTGTGTGTGTGTGTGTGTAATAAGGACATGAAATCAGAAGTCCTCCAGAGATTCTACAAGTGTATGTGTGTGTGTGTGTGTGTGTGTTTAAAAAGGACACGAAGTCAGAAGGACTGCAGAGATTTTGCAAGAAAATGAGTTTGGAGTGTGTGTGTGTGTGTGTGTGTGTGTGTGTGTGTTTAAAAATGACACAAAGTAAGAATCCATCCAGGAATTCTGCAAGGATGTGTGTGAGTGTGTGTGTGTGTGTGTGTATAAAAAGGTAAGGAAGTCAGAAGCCCTCTAGGAATTTTACAAAGGTATGAGTATCAGTGTGAGGGAGGGTGTGTGTGTGAGTGTGTGTGTGTAAAAAGGATACGAAGTCAGACCCCCCAGAGATTATGCAAGTGTGTGTTTGTGTAACAAGGACATGACATCAGAAGCCCTCAAGAGATTCTGCAAGGGTGTGTGTGTGTGTGTGAGAGTGTGTGTAAAAAGGACACATGAAGTCAGAAACACTCCATAGTTTCTGCAAAGGTGTGTGTGTGTGTGTGTGTGTGTGTGTGTGTAAAAAGATCCTGAAGTCAGAAGCCATCTAGAGATTCTGCCATGGTGTGTGTGTGTGTTTGTAAAAAGGAGACCAAGTATGAAGCTCTCAAGAGATTCTGCAAGGTTTTATGTGTGTGAGTGTGTGCGTGTGTAATAAGGTCACAAATTCAGAAGCCCTCTAGAATTTCTGCAAGGGCGTGTGTGTGTGTGGGTGTTTGTAAAAAGGACACAAAGTCAGAAACCGACTATTGATTCTGCAAAAGTGTGTGTGTGTGTGTGTGTGTGTGTGTGTGTGAAAAAAGGACATGAAATCAGAAGCCCTCCAGAGGTTCTGTAAGGGTGTGTGTGTGTGTGTATAAAAAAGACATGAAGTCAGAAGCCCTCTATTGATTCTGCAATGGTGTGTTTGTGTGTGTGTGTGTGTGTGTGTGTGTGTGTGTAAAAAGGACATGAAATCAGAATCATTGTAGAGTTCTGGAAGGGTGTATGTGTGTGTGTGTATAAAGGACACCAAGTCAGAAGCACTCTAGAGATCCTGCAAGAGTATGTCTTTGTGTGTGTGTGTGTGTGTGTGTGTGTGTGTAAAAAGGACATGTTGTTAGAAGTCCTCCACAGATTCTGCACAGGTGTGTGTATGTGTCTGTGTGCGTGTGTGTAAAAAAGACACCAAGTCAGAAGCCGACTATTGATTCTGCAAGTGTATGTGTGTGTGTGTGTGTGTGTGTGTAAAAAGGACATGGAGTCTGAAGCTGTCCAGAGGTTCTGTAAGGGTGTGTGTGTGTGTGTGTGTGTGTAAACAGACACAAATTCAGAAACCCTCTAGATATTCTGCAAGGGTGTTTGTGTGTGTGTGTGTGTGTGTGTGTGTGTAAAAAGGACAGCAAGTCAGCCACCATCCAGAGATTCTACCAGGGTGTATGTGTGTTTGGTGTGTGTGTGTTTGTGTAAAAAGACACGAAGTCAGAAGCCCTCTAGAGATTCTTCAAGGGTGTGTGTATGTGTGTATGTTTGTGTAAAAAGGACACAAAGTCAGGAGCCCTCCAGAGATTCTGCAAGGTTGTATGTGTGTGTGTATGTGTGTGTGTGTGCGTTTGTGTGTGAGGGTAAAAATTACACGAAGTCAGAAGCCCAATATGGATTATGCAAAGGTCTGTGTGTGTGTGTGTGTGTTTGTTGTGTTTGAAATAAGTAAACCATATTAGAAGCCCTCCAGAGATTCTACCAGAGTGTGTGTGTGTGTATGTGTGAAAACAACACGAAGTCAGAAAATGTCTGGAGATTCTGCAAGGGTGTTTGTGTGTGTGTGTGTCAAAAGTACAGGAAGTCAGAAGCTCTCTAGAGATTCTGCAAGGGTGAGTGTGTTGTGTTAAAAGGACATGAAATCAGAAGCCCTCTAGGTTTTCTGGAAAGGTATCAGTGTGAGAGTGAGGGAGTGTGTGTGTGTGTGTGTAAAAAGGACATGAAATCAGAAGTCCTCCAGAGATTCTACAAGTGTGTGTGTGTGTGTGTGTGTGTGTGTTTAAAAAGGACACGAAGTCAGAAGGACTGCAGAGATTTGGCAAGAAAATGAATTTGTGTGTGTGTGTGTGTGTGTGTGTAAAAAGGACATGAAGTCAGAATCCTTGTAGAGTTCTGGAAGGGTGTATGTGTGTGTGTGTATAAAGGACACCAAGTCAGAAGCACTCTAGAGATCCTGCAAGAGTATATCTTTGAGTGTGTGTGTGTGTGTGTGTGTGTAAAAAGGACATGTTGTTAGAAGTCCTCCACAGATTCTGCACAGGTGTGTGTATGTGTGTCTGTCTGTGTGTGTGTGTAAAAAGGATACCAAGTCAGAAGCCGACTATTGATTCTGCAAAAGTGTGTGTGTGTGTGTGTAAAAAGGACATGGAATCTGAAGCCGTCCAGAGGTTCTGTAAGGGTGTGTGTGTGTGTGTGTGTGTACAACAGACACAAATTCAGAAACCCTCTAGATATTCTGCAAGGGTTTGTGTGTGTGTGTGTGTGTGTGTAAAAAGGACAGCAAGTCAGCCACCATCCAGAGATTCTACAAGGGTGTATGTGTGTGTGGTGTGTGTGTGTTTGTGTAAAAAGACACGAAGTCAGAAGCCCTCTAGAGATTCTTCAAGGGTGTGTGTATGTGTGTACGTTTGTGTAAAAATGACACAAAGTCAGAAGCCCTCCAGAGATTCTGCAAGGTTGTATGTGTGTGTGTGTGTGTGTGTGTGTGTAAAAAGGACACATGAAATCAGAAACACTCCATAGTTTCTGCAAAGGTGTGTGTGTGTGTGTGTGTGTGTGTGTAAAAAGGACCAGAAATCAAAAGGACTCTAGAGATTGTGCAAGGTTGCGTGTCTGTGTGTGTGTATAAAAAGGACATGAAGACAGAAGCCCTGCAGGCATCATGCAAGCGTGTGAGTGTGTGTGTGCGTGTGTAAAAGGATAGGAATTTAGAATCGCTGTAGAGTTCCTGCAAGGATGTGTGTGTGTGTGTGTGTGTGTGTAAAAAGGACACGAAGTCTGAATCCCTCTAGAGTTTCTGCAAGGGATGTGTGTGTGTGTGTGTGTTTATAAACGACATTTTAGAAGTCCTCCAAAGATTCTGAACAGGTGTGTGTATGTGTGTCTGTGTGCGTGTGTGTAAAAAGGACACCAAGTCAGAAGCCCTCTAGAGATCCTGCAAGGGTGTGTCTGTGTGTGTGTGTATGTTTGTAAAAAGAACACAAAGTAAGAAACCCTCAAGTGATTTTGCAAGGGAATGAGTTTGAGTGTGTATGTGTATGTGTATAAATTACATGACGTTAGATGAATTCCTGCGATTCTGCAAGGATGCATGTATGTGTGTGTGTGTGTGTGTAAAAAGAACACGAAGTCAGAAGCATTCCAGAGACTCTGCAAGGGTGCATGCATGTCTGTGTGTGTGTGTGTGTGTGTGTGTGCGTGCGTAAAAAGAACACGAAGTCCGAAGCCCTCTAGAATTTCTGCAAGGGTGTGTGTATCTGTGTGTGTGTGTGTGTGTGTGTTTAAAAAGGACACAAAGTAAGAAGCCATCCAGGAATTCTGCAAGGATATGTGTGTGTGTGTGTGTGTGTGTGTGTGTGTGTAAAAAGGACAGGAAGTCAGAAGCCCTCTAGGAATTTTCCAAAGGTATGAGTATCAGTGTGAGGAAGGGTGTGTGTGTGAGTGTGTGTGTAAAAAGGACACGAAGTCAGACCCCCAGAGATTATGCAAGTGTGTGCGTGTAACAAGGACATGACGTCAGAAGACCTCAAGAGATTCTGCAAGGGTGTGTGTGTGTGTGAGTGTGTGTAAAAAGGACACATGAAGTCAGAAACACTCCATAGTTTCTGCAAAGGTGTGTGTGTGTGTGTGTAAAAAGATCCTGAAGTCAGAAGCCATCTAGAGATTCTGCATGATGTGTGTGTGTGTGTGTTTGTAAAAAGGAGACCAAGTATGAAGCTCTCAAGAGATTCTGCAAGGTTTTATGTGTGTGAGTGTGTGCGTGTGTAATAAGGTCACAAATTCAGAAGCCCTCTAGAAATTCTGCAAGGGTGTGTGTGTGTGTGTGTGTGTTTGTAAAAAGGACACGAAGTCAGAAGACGACTATTGATTCTGCAAAAGTGTGTGTGTGTGTGTGTGTGTGTAAAAAGGACATGAAATCAGAAGCCCTCCAGAGGTTCTGTAAGGGTGTGTGTGTGTGTGTGTGTGTGTAAAAAGGACATGAAGTCAGAAGACCTCTATTGATTCTGCAATGGTGTGTTTGTGTGTAAAAAGGACATAAAGTCAGAATCATTGTAGAGTTCTGGAAGGGTGTATGTGTGTGTGTGTGTGTGTATAAAGGACACCAAGTCAGAAGCACTCTAGAGATCCTGCAAGAGTATGTCTTTGTGTGTGTGTGTGTGTGTGTGTGTGTGTGTAAAAAGGACATGTTGTTAGAAGTCCTCCACAGATTCTGCACAGGTGTGTGTATGTGTCTGTGTGCGTTTGTGTAAAAAGGATACCATATCAGAAACCGACTATTAATTCTGCAAAAGTGTGTGTGTGTGTAAAAAGGACATGGAGTCTGAAGCCA
>NW_027459123.1:0-119134 GCF_050624435.1 Tenrec ecaudatus | reverse complement strand
CTGTCGGTAGGGAAAGCGAGAGGCCTGACTTCCCGGTGTGGGAAAGAATGAGTGGAAATGCTTTGGGGGACAGTCGGCAGGGTGGGGGGGGAGGGGGGAAGTGCCTTTGCCAGTATGCACTGGATGGACCACATTGACCAGGGTTCTGAATGCATCTCGGGACCCTGGCCAAGGCCTGAGGTGCACGGGACACTGAATCCTGGATCTTTCAAGTAGATAAAACCATGATAAATGAAGAAAAGATGGAAGTGGTCAAGGATTTCATCTTCCTTAGATCAATGTTCATGGAACTGCTGTCAAGAAGTGAAGAGACATACTGCACAGGACAAACTTGCGGCAGAAACCTCTTCAAATGGGGATGAGTAAGAACATCACTTTGAAAATCAAGGGCACCTGACTCCAGTCCTGGTATTTCCAGTGGCCTCATAGGCAGGGGAAGTTCGGCGCTGAGTAAGGAAAGCCAAAGCACGGGGGCACTTGAGAGAGGCTGTGGAAGGTAGCCCGCAGTACCAGAAAAAGGAGGAGGGATCGCTTAGAAGAAGTGCATTGAAAATGTTACAAAGAAGTGAGGTTGGCAAGACATTTCTAATGGACTTTGATCTTGCTATCAAGAGCTAAGTCCTGGAAGAGGTCACCGTATGCATGGTAGAAAGGCAAAACCAAACAGACGGAAAGACCCTTGCCAACCAGGATGCAGACTGCCTGCAACCATGGGCTCCAACCTCCGAATGGTGGCTGGGCGACGTCCAGGCTGGGGTTAAGTACAATAGACTCTATTCCATGGCGCCTAACACGGACAATAACAGTAATAACCGCCTACCTGATGCTTTACAAATAGCACCCAAAACAGAAACTGCTGCCATCAACATGCTTCACCGGGGAAAAGGTTAAAATCTATCTACAGTAGAACCCGGTACTCGACTGCATCAGTGAGCGACATAATTGGATTTTGATGCGAAATGTAGAGAGCATTTTGCATCAGAGCTCAAACAAAACATCAGAACCTGACCCGACGCACGTGATTTTTGTAAAGGAAGCAGTTCGTGGTTCGGTCACGTGCGTTAGCTGGCATTGTCAGTCTAGGCCTTGTTTAAACCTTTTGCGGCTGCGTTCCAAGCGTTTTTGCTATTCTTTTCTTAGTTTTCGTGGCTTTCTGTACTGTTTTTAGATAATAAAAAAAACATGGGTTCAAAAAAAAGAGTATTTTGAAAAGAATTATCATGATAAGGAACTGGTTAACCTTGTTATTGATATTGTTGATGATAATTTAGTAAACCCTTTTAGAAAACAGATAAGGAAATGCCAACCACAGACCATATTAAACAGAATATGTTTTTCTTTTTTTAAGAAAGCCAGCCAGGTCCTAGTAAAAACAAAGGCAAAGAAGGGAAAACACCTCAAAAGCAGCTCCCAGTTGATTTGCCCAAACAGTGACTCTCTCTCCACATCCGTGTCCACAGATCCAGATCCTCATCAATCTCAAGGTGTGGGTCAGACTGTAGTTGTTAGAAACTTTTAAATGTTGTGTTTCTTGTTTAAATTATATAATTTAACTCTGAACGCATTCACTTTGAAATTTCTGTGTAATGTTTGATAAAAAAAGGTAAGGTTAAGGTAAACACTTGGTGGTCAAGAACAGATTAATCCATGCTCAGTTGTCTCTTGTGGGAAAAACTGAATCAGAGCTCAACTGCATCGCATCTTGATGCTCCTCCTATAACTGATTAGCGTCGAGGTCCGGGGTTCTACTGTACAGAGATAGGTACGACTGGGAAGAAAGGAGTTATTTTCCTATTTTTAATCCAAGGCCTTGGGTTTCACCAAAATAATATCAACACCCTTCAAATCATTGAAGGTTGTCAGTTGCCAGGAACTATCCTGTTTGTCTTTTTAACTTTGTTACAAATGCTTGATGGTTCATCTGCTTGAATTAGTCTGTGTAAACTAACTCCAATAAATGTAAATATGTGCCTCTATAAATATTTTGCCCATTAAAAGTCACTGATAAAAAGATAGTTTTGAAAGTAAAATATCCACTAATATCCTATAGTTGAATATGTAATATCTACTGTTATATATGGAACCCTGGTGGCATAGAGGTTTTGTGTTTGGCTGTTAACTGCATAGTTAACAGTTCAAAACCACTAATTACTGCTCAGGGTCAAAATGAGGCTTTCTGCTCCAATAAAGTGTTACAGCTTCAGAAGCCACATGAGCAGTTCCACCCTGTCCTACACAGTTGCTGTGAGTCTGAACCAACTCAATGGGAGTGAGCCTATATAGAGATTTGATTGTATACGTAGAATAGATTATCTTCTAAGTGAGATAAATTCAAGGCTTGATTTGCAATCATTGGCTTTCAGAGTACAAGGTTGGCAGTTCAAACCCAGCAGCCATTCCCCAGGAGACAGATGAGGTTACCTGCTCCTGTAAAAATTCATAGCCTGGGAAACTCAATAGAGGGTGCCCCTGTTGCAATTAACTTAATAACATGGATTTATTTTTTCTGGGCAGAATATCAAATGATACAGGAAGCATAAAAAGAAGATAGAAGGTACACAGACTCAACATAAGAGAAATAATGGTTTGGTTTCAATCATTTAGAGGTAGAGTATGACCAAGAACTGATTGTACTGAAGGCAGAAGCACTGAAGACACGGGTGAAACCCAGGCTCCTGGGAGCTGAAAAGACACCGATCAAAATATGTTTGCAAATCACCTAACTCTGGAAGTCCTTACTGCATATACTCGTGTAGAAGCCGAGCTTCTCAGCACATTTTTAATGCCGTTTTTGTGGTAAAATTAGGTACCTTGCTGGATATTCAGGTCAGCTTATACTTGAGTATATACGGTTCCAGTCTGTGCCAAGAATCTGGTAGTGAGCTAACTAGCCAAAGTAGAGGAAGAAATATGTATCTGCCATAAGAGTAAACAATTCTAAAGAATGTAAAATTGAATGTAGAATGTAGAAATTAACAAAAAATATAATTAATATCACTTTCAAGAAAATGGTTGCCAAAGATCATTTGAAAATAGAGGTTTACATTGACAGGGGGCTACCAGAAATTCAAGCCAGCTTCAGAAGACGATGGGGAACCAGGCCTATTGTTGCTGATATTATATGGATCTTGGGCTGGAAACAGAAGACCAGAAAGATGTTTACATGTAGCAAAGATGACTAGGTGGATCATAGAAAACTACAGATGACATTGTGAAGAAGGAGCCTGAAAACATTTATTGGTGCTCATGCAGAACCAGTACAAGGACCAAAAGGCAGCATTCATAAAGAACAAGGGAGTATGGGTTGATTTCAACAGGAGCGGCATATGTTGGGTGCGCAACCTTTTACTGGATTTATTCAATCTGTATGTTGCGCAAATAATCTGAGAAGATGGACTAGATGGAAGAAAATTTCAGCATCAGGATTAGAGAAAGGCAGATTAACCACCCACGGTATGCACACAGTCTAGCTTCAGGAAGTGATGGGGACTTGAGTCACTTGCTAATGAATATTAACCACTGCGACCTTCAGTAGTACAGACTGCAACTGAATGCAAAAGAAACAAGAACCCTTACAGTAGTACCAATAAACCACATCACAATAAACGAAAAGACGATCAGTGTTATCAATGATCTTATTTTCCTGGGATACCAAATCAAAGCTCATAGAAAGGGAAGCCAAGAAATTAAATAATAAACCAAATGAGGCAAATCTGATTCAAAGTTTGCATTAAAATGAGAAAGAGCCAAGATGTCAGTTAGAGGACTAAGACAAACCTCCCTTAAGCCACGGTGTTTCAGTCGGCTCGTGTGCCTGTGGAAGGTGGACAATGAATAGAGAAAGCAGAAGAACAATGGCTGGATTGGGGTTATGATGATGAAAAATGTTGACGGTATCATGAAATTCCAGAAGAAAAGACTCTCTTAGATCAAGTACAGCCAGATGCTCTTTAGAATTGAGAGCGGCAAGCGAAATCTGCTACACTTTGGACCTGTTGTCAGGAGACAGAAGTGTCTGGAAAAGGACACGATGCTGGTAAAGGGGAGGGACAGTTGTAAAGGATGGATTGACCTGTGGCTGCAAGAGGGAGCTCAAACAGAACAGCGGGGAGGCTGGCGCAGGGCTCCTGAGTCTTTCATTCTGTTGTTCCGGAGTTGCTGTGACTAGGAAGGGACTCAATAGAAGCTAACAACAACCAGTGACTTGAACAAATATAAATAAGCCTTCAAGAAGGCATCTATATCCATGCAAAATTCTCGGCCTGTGGCGCTCTGGATTGTGAACAGTTACCCCCAGCCACACATATTGCCCTGGACTCGGTCTATTCACCGCAACACAAGCTTAAATACAATGGTAGCCTGGTCCTCCGAGGAAGGCATCCCCTCTATAAGTCGTCTCCTACCAGTTGCGATTTTGACAAGAGAACTGTAAGAACTGCCTACATCCTCAGCCTGCCCGGGACAGACTGCTGTAGCCGATCACGAGAAGCAAGAAAGTATTTCTATTCCTTGTGATGCAGATTGTTTCCCGTACAACGAGAATTTTAAAGCCATGCCACACTCAGCTCCCAGGATATCCACTGAAGATGTGTCTGGGAAAAGTTTCTTTTACCACCAAAATTCTTCAAAATTTTATTCACAAATCAATAAATGATGAGCCGGACAAGTCAGAAATTTTATGAGTCTTCTGATATATTTTTCCTCCCACAAGTTTGACCATTTTTTCCCTTTCTTTTGTGCCCTCCTCCTTATTTCTGCACACTTGTGTAAGCTCATGAAATGTAAGCATTTATGATTCAATCTTGGGACCAGGTTAGAATTCCCTTTAGGACCTATCATTTCTGCTCCTTGAATTTCCTTGACAAGCTTCCCTCCTATACATTTCCAATCTAATCGGCCCACCCCAAGGCTGTAAACTGTCAGCTTTGCGGCACATCTCACCAGGCCATCTGGGGAGCGGGACTTAAAATATCCAGCAGTCAACTCAAACTTCCCTTCAGAGCAGAATCCCCGTCTTCAGATGATTTAAGTGTTTCCCTCCAGGTAATGACGACTTGGTCTCTTGACAGGCTATAAAAACGATCAATTTCCCATCATCTAATGATGAAGAAAATCCTTTCTAATCATAAGGAATGTGCTCCTTTTCTGTCTGGGTTGTTGGAGCCCTGTTCTAACAGGAAATAGAGACTAGAAATATCAATATTTTAAAAGTTACATACTATCACCACTCCGTTAATTGTGGCTTAATTAACTTCTAGACCACATGTCTACATTGCGCACTTGGGCATTTTAACGTCTCCAGAGTAGCATGCACTCTTCTATATTTAATGTAACCTTTTCTTTCCAACCCAAAAATGTAAACATCCCTATTTCATAGAGTTTTACACCCCGATAGGCTCGCCAACTGTCTCAGGAGGCCAGCACGTGATCAGCACCCGCTATGAGGAGCTACTGGGAGCATTTATTAACCACCACAGTCTTTGTCACGATTCCATAAAGCGTGTGTTCACCAAGGAAGTAGTGTTTACACACTGTACTTTATATTCAGAAGCCAAGTTCCTGCCCCAACATTAGAAAGTGAACCTTTAGGAAGCCTAAGAAGCTCAGGGGGATAATGTACTTGTTTCTGTAAGATTCTTGAAAGCTTCCAATTAATTCGTGCACATTCACCACTGTGTTAGCTAAACACAGGTTCAGGGAAATAGTGGGGGGCGGGAAATGACTTTTATGGGTTCTTTTTTTTCCAGGTTTCAAAAAGAATAATATACAACACTTTGCTTATGAAATATTGATCATGTAGTAATTTTTATACCTTGAGTATTCCTTTTCAGATGTCTTCATAAAATTAATTTTATTCCACATTATAAAAAATTCCATGCATGTCAGTCTTGCAGGCATTCAATAATTCCAGGGAAGGCGCTGTGTCCTCGTGCCCCCATTGCCCCCATCCCCAGCGCCTACTCAGTAAGGCTGCGCTCCCTTAGGGTATTAATTAGGGGAGAGAGAAAGAACCAGTACCTATGGACATCGCCACTACTCTGAGCTCTTGCAAACTGGATACTCAGCTGGGCTACAGAGTTTATTTCTTCACTGGTATACTTCGGTGTTAAGAGAGAGCTTCTCATTTATTCTTTTAGTGATGCTTATTAAGCAAGGTAGTATGCCTATTATCCTGTAGAATATAAATGAAGATGTCACAAGTCTCTGTCCTCATGGTTCTCAGGAGCCTATGTCAAAAAAAGAGAAGCTGCAAAACAGTATGAGATAATGAGATGCAGTCAGTTAAGACAGCCCTTCTAGCCACAATTTCTTATGTGGTGTATTAGAATTCTAGACTCTATTCCTGTGACTGTAACCCTACTTTAGAAGGACTTCTATGCTAATCTAATGGACAGGATTGAGCTAGAGTTAAGTCCGAAATTTAGTAGAGGGTATGAACCAAATCAAGCCCTTCGTTTCCTGGGGTTACACTCTGCTAAAAGACACAAAAACAAAAGCCCACCCTATCCATCATGGCTGTTCCTCTGGACATAAGAGCCATCTCTGTACAGAGAGAATCCCAGGACCAATGGATGAGAGCATCAGAGATCTCTGCCTGAGCAGGTGGGGCCTGAACCAGAGGCACCGGAGGGCGTGGCATGGAAATATGGACTAGACAGAAAGACCCAGTCCATGATCTGAGGCCAAGGCAAGGGATCACGAGTCTGAACAGAGGAGCGGCATCAGGACTATGAAGCTGTGAGGCAGAGCTGTGCTTCTGGGCCATGGAAGCAGAAGCCAAAGACCAGGGAGAGACTTGGTTGTTTGTTGAGAGCTGTTGCTCTGGATGATGACTGTATCCTTACAGATATCCTGATTTGTGCTAACCTATTAACTTCCCATTAGCCTATTGACACCGTGGATACAATGGGCTAAAGCATAGGAGAGCTCAGGGTGGGCAGTGTTTGGCTCTGTTCTATACAGGAGTGCTATGGGTCAGAACTGACTCAACAGCCCCTGACAACAAAAACTACCCTAATCCCAACCAACAACAACAACACACCTCATTGCCATCCAGTCAATTCTGACTCATAGTGTGATCTTCTGGACAAGGCAGAACTTCTGAAACTCTAATGCTTTAAAGGAGGACAAAGCCTTATCTTACTCCCAAGGAGTGGCTGGTGATTCCAAACTTCTGACCCAGAAGTGAGTAGCCCAGTGCAAAAACACGATTCTAGTAATCTGGGATGGCTCCTGGGACTTCCCTAATGAATTCCCATAGTTCTGTCTGGAGTTCTGTGTAATCATTTCAATAAATCCTCACACCTCGCCTAGAAGTGGAGTACCCTGAGAGGTACAGTAGTGTCAGAATAAGGTAAAGGATGGGGAGGGAAGGAGGTAGTAGCATGTCTGAACCAGGCCTCATGGCAAAGGGAAGCCAGGGAGGCCAGACACAGTAACCTCCCCACCGTTTTACATAGAGGAATGAAAAAATAAAATATTCACAATGGGGAAAGATTGTTATTTCTGGTTAATGAAGGATTAAACGGTTTTAAGTAGTAGTAATTGTATTGGACGTTTCAGGATGGGGGGAATTCTATGAACACAAATAAAGTATAAATAAACACACAATGGCATGAAGATGGCAGAAGTGGCCTTTGTAGTATCATACATATGTGGAAGAATAAAGCACACGCACTCAGCATGATTAGTGTGATGAGGCTACTCCAGAAAGTAAACTAACCCAAGCAAAATGGCTTCAATGAAAATAAAAAGAAGAGGTACGTTTAAGGGAAAAAAAAAAACCAAGATATTTTTGAATTTTAAAATCTGAGTGATTGGAAGGTGACATTAGGAAATATAAAGAATGGAAAAAGCAGTGCTATTCAGGTGCCTACAGCGCAGTTTGAAACACATGCGGCTTGAAGAACGGGTAAGGAACTTTCGAAACAGAAGAAAATGTGAACATGAGAATGAGATTGACTGAAGATACAAATTGGGTTTTGAAGTGGCTAAGACTAGCAACAAAAAAAGTGCTGGAGTCCAAATACAGACAAAGAAACGAGAGTCTTATAGCCAATCCACAGCTTCTGCATTACTAGCACTTGAGGACCAATGATAGCCTCTCAAGAGATGAATGAACTATACTCATGACTCAAGGGAATCAATAAAGAAATGGAATGAAGTGCAAAGAATGGCATATTGTGTTAAAAACAGAAGTGGCATCATAAAAGATATCATATAAGAATAAATATTTGGAATTTCAATGATCACAGCGGATCACTTTTGTGAGAGATCCTTGTATAAGCTCATGAATATGAAAAACAAATTGAAACTAAAATGAGAAAAGTGAAGGAAGGAAAAAGAGCCAGAAATACATTCAAGTAAATTATATTTCTTTCTTTTAAAATTATGGGAGAAAATCTTGTGAAAAGAACTGATTGTGATAAAGACTGAAAATGCGGCATGGCAAAAGCCAAGTGTTGGAACCAGTCTCCAGAAAAGCCAAGTAAGAACAAGATCAAGGTTAGTCTTAGAAAAGATAGCACAAAGGCATAATAAAAAGGAAGTAAAATATATGGGGGACTTTGATATGTAAATTCATAACTTATGATAATATACTACACAGGCTAAACTGTTTGCTCAATCAAGATAGACTCTTCATTTGCCCAGGTCACCACCATGGAATCACTGTCATAAACAGTCCCAGATGCAAAAGATTCGCAATAAATTACCAGTTGGCTAACTGATTGAAAGTCTCTCACTTCTTAACAATGTAGACTATGTGGACACAGGTTTAAGAAAATTAAAGAGTAACAATAAGTTTGAACTAACTCCAGTGAGAAGTTAATAGAGATTCAAAAGAAGTACAAAAGTCATATAAGTTAAAAAGTCATAAATCCTAGTTGACATTATTAATAATATATTCAGTATTTATTAAGCACTTATTATATCACCAGTGCGATATTATGATATAATATTATAAGTACTATAAACTTTATTTTCTGGATCAGAACATTAAAGTTTAGAAAGTTGTATTACTTACCCAAATTGATGCACAGTAAGTAATGGAGCTAGGATTAGAAGGCCTCAGTTATATGCATCTCCAAAATTGGTAATCTTGAGCACTTCAGAGCAATTTATCCTCACAAATCAAAATAGCTACAGGATTCTCTCCAGAAACACTGTTTGGAATCAGTAAGGTTTTGATAGAGGATTGTGAAGGGGAATCTAATTCAATGGGATCAGAATTGATGTAATTGAACAAGATGCCTAAGATCTGTAATGGAAGGGAATCTATTAATAAAATAGATGAAAAGAAAAGTATTGGGCTAACAAAAGTGAAAATTTTGACTGATCAGATGCTATATGTGCATGTAGAGCTGATGAAATCATTCCTCTTTGACGTCCCACTGCCATCCCTATCATATTTAAGCCAGCTAAACTTTCCACTAGGTCCCACCAGTCAATGGCTGAGCACAATCAGGGAACTAAACACATTTCTAACTCACTGCCATTGAGTCAATTCTGACTCATCGAACAGTAGCCCTGTAGGACAGAGGAGAACTGCTCGTCTTTCTCCCTAGAGCAGCTGGTGGTTTCAAACTACTGACTTGGCAACGATCAGCCCCACATGCAACCACTGTACAACCAGGGCTCCATAATGCAACTAACGCAAGTTAATTCCAGGGGTTCGTTCGAGTGACTCGTCCAACCCTCGCTTAAGGACTCCTCAGTGGCTTCTTCGAATGTGTTTGCAATTGGAGCACAATCTGAAAGCCTTATGAACTGATACTCCTTCCAACCATCTCCTTGCCCAGGCGACCAACCTACCATATAATGTGAACACAAAGTTCTCCCTGCCTTTCCCTGCTTCTTTACAATCATAGATCTACTTCTTGGTAGATCTGAAGTAACCTAGAAAAGCAATTTTAAATGCTGAGTTTAAGCAAGTGTAGACTGTTGGATGGCAGGTAACTGTAGTAAGTTAGTAATGAATATGTTCTAGAACAGGGAAACCACATGCAAAGCCCAGCTTTATTCTTCTACTCTTCTCAGCCAGTCTGTTAATGGGTAAACATTGCATCCTACAAAGGTGTTTGCCTATGGCCTGAACCTCCTTTTAATGAGGTTGGGGAAAACATGAATCATTAGTTCAGTTAGTCTGTGGGACAGACTGAGGCAAAGGTGTCAGGTAATTTCTTCACATTTTCAGAAGTATAGTCTAATAAACACAGTACTTCCTTAAACGCTCCTCCAGACCAGCTTTCTTCCACTTGGGTGAGTCCTTCAATTAGACACAGAGACTTATGAGTTGAGATTTCTTATCATTTAAGTTGCTGAACAATCAGGCTATTGACTCTAAAAGCAAAGTAGATTTTAAAATGCAAATTTCTGAAAGATGTCATGGCACTAAACCTAGATACGTGTGAAGATAAGTTGAAGTTCAAGTGTAGTTTTTCTATTTAAGAATGACTTTTGTTCTGGAATAAAGCATATCTTAAATAATTCTCCCTTTTAGACATGTTTTCTTTTTAAAGAATAGAATAGATTTATTTGGTTTTATATTTCTCTAAGGTTAAAAAAAGGAATAATAGAAAGAAATACCTAATCCTGAATATATCCCACTCACAAATTTGTTACCATAAAGGAAGGATGAGAGACAAAGTAGATGAAGAAGAAAAAATGGAAAGGAATTAATTTGGCATAAGAAAACAGAATGCATGCCCCAGGGTCCCAGTCTTTAGCCTTGGGGTGATCTCTGGATTATAAATTCCAGAAGTCATGCCTCGATCTCCACACAGCTTTTATTCCAAGTGTCTCAGTGAAAATCCCACAAGAAGCTCTCCTCCTTCATGGATCTATCTTAACATTATTATGTGAAGTTTCATACTACAGTCACCTTTATAAATATATAGAAAATGTATATAATGTATTTTGTCATTGATAGATACCATTTAGTTGACCCCTGGCTCATAGAAATTTCACGTTTAGGTTTTTTTTTTCCCCCTGTTAATCTTTACAATGCTGTATTGCCAGATCTTTCTTCCTGTGTTCATTGAGTGGGATCAAAGCCCCAACCTTTAAGTTAGCAGCTGATTACAAATGGTTTGTACCAGTCTCACTCACTGATTCTTAATGGCTCTCCAGGACAGAGGAGAACTGCTTCTGTGGGGTTCAATACTGTAACTGTTTATGGGATAAGAGGCCTCATCTTCCCCCCGTGCAGCAGCTGGGAGTTTCAAGCTGCTGACCTTGTGGTATGCACTTCAACATGTAACTACTATGTCAGCAGAGCTCTTTTATCATGTATATTCATTCACTCACTGCCATTGAGTGGATTCCCACTCAGTGACCCTATAGGACAGGTTAGAAATGCCTGTGAGCTTCTGAGACCTTAACTCTTTCTAAGATTAGAGAAGCTGGTGGTTTTGAACTGCTGACCTTTTAGATCACAGCCCAACTCATAACCACTATTCCCACAGGGTTACTGATAATTTACATTATAAAATTTTAATATAAACATCTGGGATATTGCCCTCTTATCCAAGAGAGCATCAGAAATTCATGGTAAAATAGAATTAAAAGCTATAGTTGCCCATGGAATTGTTGAATCTTCCTTATATATAAATATAAACTCTCTCTCTCTCTATATATATATACATACATACATACATATTCCTCCATGTATCTTCTAACTCATCAATGTAAACAATATGTAAACAATATGCAATACAATATAATCTCCACATTATGTATTTAAAAGTAATCCAAGTATAAGGAAGATAAAAGAAGAATTGATACACCATATAATTAGGTAAAATCAGGTGCCATGGCTATTATTTGGGTTGGCTTATACTTGAGTAAATACAGTATTTGAATTACAGTGCTGGTGAACAGTACTGAAAATACCACTTATTGCCAAAAGAATAGAAAACTCTGTCTTGGACAAAGCGTGGTCAGAATGCTACTTAGAAGCGATGATGGAAAGACTGGCTCATATACTTTAGGTGTGTTATCAGGAGATGTGAGTCCCTGGAAATGAACATCAGGATTGGTAAAGCAGAAGGTCAGTGTACAAGAGGGGGACCTGCAACCAGCTTGATTGATACAGTGGCTATAACAATGGGCTCGACACAGTAACAATTGTGAAGATGGTGCAGAAATGGATAGTGTTTTGTTCTGTTGTACTTAGGGAAAGAGCATTCCAGACAAATAGTAGAATATCGATGCATTTGGAAAGTTAGAATTTAGAAGAGAGATAGGAGCTAACAGCCAGAAGGAGCAAGTATAAATGGAAAAGATTCACACAAACACACAAAGTAGGAAGAGCAAGTCTGGGACATTTCAAGATTTACTGAGTAAAGTCAGGGAATTAAAACACAAACACTTGTTATCAAGTCGATTTTTACTCAGAGTGACCCTGTAGGATGGAGCATAACTGCCCCGTGGTTTTCTATCTCTAAATGTGTGTGAGAGTAGAAACTGCAGCTTTCTCAAAGGAAGTAGCTGCTGGTCTCCAATGGCTGTCCTTGTGGTTTGTGGACTAGTGTGTAGCCCACTGCACCACCAGGGCTCCCTGGGAGAAGCCACCAAAAGAAATGAAGGAGAAATGGACAGTGAAATTGTTAACAACAACAGTTGAAATCAAGTTTGTTTCAAGAGGAGATGGATCCTGACTCTAGAATGTACTGGGAAAGAAAGTCAACCAAGGTGAACTGAAGCTATATTTTGATATAACAAGAGCGATATGACCAAACAGTAAGACTGAAGACAGAACCAGAGTATTGATTTTTGTCATAAAACTTCTAAATTTTTTATTAGGATTATATTAGCTCCATAGATAGATTTTTGGGGAAAATTGACATCTATATACATTAAAAAATAATTTTCAAGTAAAAAATGTTTTTGGCTTCCCTTACAAATTTTTTCTTTTAAAAATTTTTTATCTAGCTATAATTAACACACTCTATATTTCAATAGTTCGATCATATTAGTAAAGCCTTAATATTAAGAAGTCTTAAAGGGATGGGCTTTCAAACATACAGAGGTTTCCCTCGTTAACCTATTTGGCTGCTAACTTCAAGGTCACAAGTTCAAATCTACCATATGCTTTGCAGAATAAAGATGAGGCTGTAACCTCCAGGAAAGATTTACAGTCTCAGAAATCCCAGGGAGGAAATTTACTTTGTACTATACAGTTGCTGGTCTGAAGCAACTCAATGGCAGTTGATTTAGTATTTTGGTTAAGAGAATGGTAAAAGAATTGGAATTTTTAATAATGATGCAAAGATATAAAAGAGTTGAGATTAAAGGAGTCAAGGGAATATTAATATTTAAATATTAATGCATGTTTGTAAGACTTAATGTGTCAAGCAGGAAATCTGATGATTTGATAGAGTATGGCTTTGCATGAGAAATATCCTTGAATGTACAAGAAAGAAAGTTACAGCATCCACTGGAGTGTTTGGCCTAGATAGAAGAAGATATTCTTCATTTTCATAAAAAAAGAAAAGAAAGCAGAGTTTATGGAATGTGCAGGTGGAATTATAGGTTTGATATGAAAGAATTTCGACATATTTGTTGTTTATATAATTTAGTGAAATAAGAAGAATATCAATAATTCAGAGAGACTTGTAAGATGCGATACTTTAAAGAACAGAAAAAATAGGTCTTGAGAAAATGTAAATTGACTTGGAATATGTGTATATATACCTTATAATCCAGCAATTCCATCATGAGAAAAATGCAAGTAAAAGGACACATATAAAAAGATATAATTGCAATACTGTTTCTAATTTCCAGTTTTTAATTTCAGTACCTCATAAAAGATGAAAGTTTCAAACAAATTTAGACCAATATTATAAACTAGTAAACATGAATGACAGAAAATATGGATGAGATAAATTTGCAGTCTCCTCACTGGTTAAGGAAGGAGCTCTGGTGGAGCGTTGGGTAAGCATTGAGATGCTAACTAAAAGGTGGTGATTCAAATCCACCAGTCACTATACTCAACAAAGATGAGGCTATCCTCTCTCATAAAGATTTATAGCCCTTGGTACAGATAAGACTGGAAGCACAGGGAATCCAGGACAGTAAAACCCCCCAGGACAGATGATGAGAGTAGCCATACCAGTGGGGTAAGAGGGAAGGTCGGGGAGAAAGGGGGAACCGTTCACACGATCTAAATAAAACACCTCCCTGGGGGACGGAAAACAGAAAAGTGGGTGAAGGAAGACATCAGACAGTGTAAGACATGAAAAAAAAATTATAAATTAGCAAAGGTTCTTGAGGGAGGGAAGGCGGGAGAGGGAGAGAAAAAAAAATAAGGACAAGGGTTCAAGTAGAAAGCACATGTTTAGAGGAGGATGATGATAACAAATGTACAAATGTGCTTGACACATGGATGGATAGGTCGATGGATTGTGATGAGTTGTCCAAGACCCCAATAAAATGATATTTTAAAAAAATTATAGCCTTCAAAACCATCCATAGGATCACTATGCATTGGAATCTCTTAGATGACAGTAGGCTTAATGTTTAAGAAGCCCTAGTATTGCGATGTTTAAGCATTTGGCTGCTATACCAAAGGTCGTAAATTCAAACTCACACAGTCTCTTGGGTGAAAGATCTAGCAATCAGCTTTGTTAAGATCACAGCCAAGAAAACCCAATTGGGTGAGTGTAGGGTCCTGCAGGGTCGCTATGGGAGGGATTCTACTCTAGAGCACAAAACAACCACATTAGAAGGGTTATCTCAGGGATGGGGGTGGGATCAGGGAGAGGATTAGGAGATTCAATTGTTTTATTTACTCAGTTCTACATTTCTTCAATTCTGTTTCATTTACTCAGTTCTATATATATTCGTTTCTGTTTTATTTCTTTCAATAAAAGTCTAAGAAGCTATAGTGGAATCTTTAAAAGCTGGAACTCAACAGACCTGCTTTGTGTTTTACAACCCAGCATGTTTTCCACTTTTGACAGAGAGCAGTCTTCCTACGACCCGATTGCTCTGTTCGTGGGAACAGTACAGGTTTCCTTCTCTCACAGACTTCTTTTATGCACAAGTTCCAGTGTTTGCATGTTTTACTATATTTTTAACAAAAGGCTGATATTTTTTTGAGTCTAGAGCTTGAGATTATGCCTGATATTCCCTTTAGGATTAAAATATTTATTAATTAATGCTTTATTTTTAAAGTAATATGTGTCCTGCTAAACTAGAACATCTGAGATTAATTTCAGTTTAGTCTTCTATGTTTTATCTCAATTTTTTCCGGTGGAATATCCCTGTTTCATAACATACATGGAGAGCTTTCTGAGTTTTTATTTTTGTTATGGGATTTTTCTGAGTTTTTTTATTCTTTAAAATAAATGGATTTAGTAGATATACTAGAGAATCAATAGAAAGATGGGTTAAATTGCATTTGCCAGATATTTGGAGTAATCCTTTAAAACATTAAAATCTTACAATTAAAAATTTTATTTTAAAATTAATAAATGTTGTTAGTTGGCACTGAGTTGACTCTGACTCGTAACAACCTACAGAAAACAAAGTGAAACACTCCCGGGCCTGTAGTGCCCTCACAGTTCCCAGGCAGGCTCCACTGGGCCCGCCACCGTGTCCGCAAGATCCTTGAGGATCTTCCTCTCCCACTAACCTCCCACTTTGCCAAACGTGATGTCCTTTCATAGGGCCTGGTTCCTCCTGACCACATATCTGAAGCCTGTGGACATACTTTTCCTGCCTTTGCGTCTAATGAGCATCCGGGACATATTCCCCAAGGTATAAAGGATATTAGCAAAGCATTAATTCACAAAAAGTATTATATATGTTTATGAAAATGAATACTATATATACATATATCTAAATTTCTAAACCAAATGGAGAAATCTCAATTACAATTTTAAATAAGTGAAACTACTTTGTCTTAAAGATTCAATACACAAGTTTTCTTAAAAAGTATATATTATTTCATCCTAAATTCGTTTTATATTTCAAGTCAGACAGGATATAAAATAACCGCATAAAGATGCCGGCACCAGTTGTGTTTTGGAAGATCAGCCCACCATCGGCATCCTGGTCACTCACTGTTGGACGATTGCTCCTTGTCAGCACTAGGACTAGATGTTCACAGCTGGAATTCCATACGAAATTTAGCGTATTAAGAAAAAGCGCGGCATGAATTAATGCTAGTGAACAAGGCCTGTCGAACATGCTATATAAACAAGGCTTTTAAATGACACTTGCACAATATTGTGCTAGCAAATGTCACAAATTAACAGGATCGTTACAAATTATACACATTTGTAATGAACAGAATCATTACAAATTAGATTTTAAGTACATTTTGAATGTAAAACAATTCCCTAATTTCTCCCTTATCTCAAAGCTGGCGCAAGGTTTGTGTTTTTTTAACATTCATTACTGGATTTAGTTGAAAAGTAATAACTTATATGGCTTATTTTTCAAAAAACAGAATATTGTGAATATCATGCAATTTTAGTGTCAGATGGATATTTTTCCTAAAATATAGAGTACAGAACTAATCCTAAATAAAGTACCAATTTTATTGAGTTGCAATTTCTTTTGATAATTGAAATAGTTACCTTTTCACCTAGCTATCAAAATCCAAATTAACCAAATATCTGTACAATTATTTATAAACTAGTTTAAAATTCAAGATTTAGTTACACGGTTAAACTCATGCTGCCATGGTTCCTTTATAGTCATTTGTTTTCTTTTAAAATACAACTTGTATTTTATTTTACCATGTATATCAAGATGTATATAAATGACATCTGTAACACATTAGTTCCTTCTTTGGTTAAATTTGACTTATTGAAAGAAGAAAGATGATGGCTGTTTGACATGAAAAAGAATGATTGCATCTGCTTCTTCTCTGAGATTCCATTCTCATTATTTTCTGAGAGCATCTAAGAGAGCCATCCCCAGCCTGCTGATAGGTCCTTCTTCCTCTGAAAGCTCTTCCGGAAACAGATTCTACATCTTCCCTTATCTTTATCGCGAGACAACTTCTCCGTGCCTGAAATTGTCCAATTTCCACACATCAAAGTGTTAACGTTATAGGGGAAGACACTTGTATAACATTTCTAAGAAATCTTTCCTGAGTTAAGTCCAAATTAAATTATTCTCTCCTTTCTCCAATAGCACTTGTTTTAAAATGTGGTTCAGTAAATAGCACAGTCTGTCTAATTTTAAGAATTTATAAAGAACCATATCGGGTGCCCTACTAGAATATGAATCAGGTTCTGAAAACCCAGCATTTCTCTATCATGGTTGTTGTTGTTGTTAGGTGCCTGTGAGTCAGTTCCAACCCACAGCGACCTTACGCACAAAGGAAACACTCCCCAGGCCTGTGTCACCGTCACAATGATCATGTTGAGCCCAGTGCTGCGACCCCTGTCAAGCCATCTCACTTAGGCCCTTCCACTCTTTTTGCTGACCCTCTAACTTACCAAGTGAGATGTCCTTTATTAGGGATTGTCCTCCTGATAATAGTCAAAAATAGATGAGACATCATTTTGTCACCCTAACTTCTTCTACCCAGTAAGCCGGCTGGACTTCTCCCAGAACTTTCTGTGTGTTCTTTGGGCCCTCACGCAAGGTCCTTCAGACACTCTCTCCACCCCTTAATCCACATGCAGCAATTACACCGTCATCTTTCTCATTCGTGCTCCAATTTTCATACGCATGTGGGGCAACTGAACATGTCCTGTCTTGAGTCAGACGCCTCCTAATCCTCATGATGACAATTTTTGCTCTTTAACAATATGAAAAGCTTTCACGCACCCGATTTGCCCGGAAAAATATGTTGCTTACTTTCTTGACTGCCGCTTCTTAGGACTGCTGCTTTTGGACCCAAGTTGAAAATAAAAATCCTTGTAAGCTGAAATAAAAATGAAAAAACCCTAACCAGTGGCTGTTGAGTCAATTCTGACTGTGGCAACCCACACGTGCAGAACGGAACTGCTCCAGGGGGTTAAGGTTCTGGGCTTCTGAAAGGAAAACACCAGGGCGGCAGGGTAGATGGGGTAAGGTTTACCAATGACTTTCTCTCCGGACAACGCCGATGCCCTTGAGGAAGGAACAAGTATGCTGTCTATGACGAAATAAATACTCGGCGCAGCTCCCTGACCGTTCGCCATCCGTGTAGTGTTCTGTTTTCTGACACCTTCTCCCAAGAAGCATCTGTGATCACTGCATGTTCTCATGGATCCTCTGTAAATAGCACTCGTTGGAGAACCCAAGGATTCTAGGTAGCTGCCACCATCTTCGGAGCTGACATCACCGCCCTGAACTTACCTTGCCTGAAAGACCTCTTGCAGAGACATTATTTTATTGAATCTTGTTCTCGGAAATGTATTCATAAATCCAAGTGTGATGGGCAGGGATTATGTGAACCTTCCCAGTTGTGATGCCTTTTCTTTCATTTGGGGGCAGGTTTAATGGTAACAACAAACAACAACAACCGGGCTATTTTTCTTTGTGAATCTCTCTCTCTCTCTCTCTCTCTCTCTCTCTCTCTCTCTCTCTCTCTCTCTCTCTCTCTCTCTCTCCTCTTTTCATTTCTGAGATACAGAATTCGTGACTGAAAAATTCTCACTTACTCACAACAATTTAAAAATGTCATCTCACTACTTTCTGTCCTCAGTGGTTTCAAGGTCACTTGTATGTAAAGTGTCACTTCTTCGTTACTGCTCTCAGTGTTACCTCATTTTTCTTTAAACTGTATCAATCAATGTATCTCAGAGTGGAGCCTTATGTATTTAACTTTCTTGAAGTTCCTTGAACTCCTTATAGGGGAAAAGCATGTCTTTATTGATTTTGGAATAGTTCTTTCATTAAATTTTTCCAAATAATCTTTCTCCTTCTCTCTGTTTTCTCCTAAGCTTTCCCAATATGCATATACCGCTATGCTTGATGATTTGCGATATGTCTTTTAGGTTCATTCATTTTATATCATCATTTTTTCCCTGCTCTTCAGAATAGATATTGCAAATGGACTGATCTTTAAGCTGGTGGGTTTTCCCCATTTGCCTGCTTAAATTTGCTATTAAAATCCTCTTGTGAATTTTTCATTTCTGTTATGCTTTGCTGCTCCAAAATTTGTTTTGTTCCTATTTATAGTTTCTTTTAATTGAATTTTTATTTATTTGTTAACACACCAAACTAATGGTTTCATTTGCTCATGTGGTCCTTTAGCTTTTGATTTATAACAGTGAATTAAAGTCTTTGGTAATTCTAATGTATAAGCTCCTTAGGAACAAATACTATTAATTTATTCTGTGTATGACTACCACAAAAGAAGTCCTGGTGACGTAATGAGTTACAGTGGCACTGGGCTGCTCACCTCAGGTCAGCAGTCTGAAACTACCAGCCATTTCACACGATGAGGCTTTCTCCTCTATAAAAACTTATAGCCTCCAGTCTGGGGTCTTAAAGGCTTGAAGGTGAACAAGCGGCCATCTAGCTCAGAAGCAAATAAGCCCACATGGAAGAAGCACACCGGCCAGTGCGATCACGAGGTGCCAAAGGGACCAGGTATAAGGCATCATGCAAAAACAAAAAAAAAAGATATAAGTGTGTGTATGTATGTGTATATGTATATATGTATATATATATATCATATTAAATGAAGGGGGAAGTGCAGAGTGGAGACCCAAGGCCCAAGTGCCGACCAATGGAGATCCCCTCATAGAGGGGTTTAGGAGAGGAGATGGGTTAATTAGGGTGTGAGGTAGTATCGATGAAGAACACAGCTTTCCCCCAGATCCTGGATGCTTCCTCCCCCCAACTACCATGATCCGAATTCTACCTTTCAGGGCTGGATAGGACAGAGGCTGTACACTGGTGCATGAGGGTTGGAGGTACAGGGAATCCAGGGTGGATGATACCTTCAGGACCAAGGGTGTGAGGGACGATGCTGGGAGAGTGGAGGGTGAGTGGGTTGGAAAGGGGGAACTGATTACAAGGATCCACATGTGACCTCTTCCCTGGGAGAGGGACAGCAGAGAAGGGGGGAAGGGAGACTCCGGATAGGGCAAGATATGACAAAATAACGATGTATAAATTACCAAGGGCATATGAGGGAGGGGGGACTGGGGAGGGAGGGGGAAAAAAAAGGACCTGATGCAAGGGGCTTAAGTGGAGAGCAAATGCCTTGAGAATGATTGGGGCAGGGAATGTATGGATGTGCTTTATACAATTGATGTATGTATATGTATGGATTGTGGTAAGAGTTGTATGAGTCCCTAATAATATGTAAAAGAAGAAAAGAGAAAAAATGATTAGGGCAAAGACTGTACAGATGTGCTTTATACAATTGATGTATGTATATGTATGAACTGTGAAAAGAATTGTATAAGCCCCAATAAATTGTTAAAATAAAAAAAAAAATAAAACTTATAGTCTCAGAACTCAAAGGGCCAAGTCTACTCTGTAGGATAGGGTCTCTATGAGTTGGAATTCACACAATGACACTAAGAGATAACTCACATTTCCTTGTCTTTTTGCATGCTTCAGAGTATTCTTGCTTAAAACACGGCATTTTGAATACTATTCATTGAAAACTAGAATTCCATGAAAATAAGGTCTATTTCTACAAAAAGAGGGATCAGAGTACCACGCAGGGAATGTGAGCTACTGAATTCAACAATAGTTGAACCAGGGAGTGTTGGAGAAGGGTGTGTCAAGGTCAAACAAAATGTCACAAAACATCCCTTTCATTTTTAAGTTGCTATTTTTTGTTAATTCCATGTTGTCTTAATTGCTGTAAACCTTTGTTTCTCAAAGTTATGACAAAGTTGAATCTGATCGTTTGAATGTCGTGTGTTCTATTTCTGTGTAAGGCCAGGCTCCTGTGTTTTCCAACCCCAGTCTTGAATTTCTGTTTGAACTGTTTATACTGTTATCAACAGGAAATGTAGAAAGTACAGTCATCCCAACCAAAAACATGTCCGTTTCAAGCTTAGTAACCAGGACAAAAGAAGCCTTGAAATAGTTTTAAAATAGCTAGAGTCTTGCTCTCATATTTCTAAAACTTCTACCAACATTTGAAAAGCAGTAAGCAATTGTTATTATTATTCAATAGGATTTTAGAATAATTTATTTGAATATATATAAATAAATTCAGAAGTTAAAAAGTAATAATATGCATGACATTTTTGCTCAAGAATATACTGAGATTCAAGTGTGCAAACCACATTGAAATGACTAGAAATACTATGTTTTTGAATATTGAAAGGAAAATTATACACATAAATATGTTGAAGAAGCATCATAGACAATCCAAACAGGGAGGTAAGTTTGTTTGTTTGTTTTTATGTGAACATTTTCCCTTACATAACAAGAAGCCAGAAAACTGTGATAGTCTTAAACTTAAGGAAAGTGGGATATAATGAATATGTGGTTGGTGGAACTCAGAGTCTATTGAGAATTAAAGAGAAACTGCCTTGAAAGGGCAAAAAAATAACATGGCTAAAACACTGATTCTTGAAAATGAGAAAATATCCCTTAACCATGACAACATTATGAGTTGGAGATTTTCACCAAATATATACTGTTCTTCAAAAGGTAAATTGAATAAAACTATATTCTCCTTTTGTATCCAAGATCTCAACTTTAATCTGCCTGGATGTAAGAGTATGTTCACCACTAAACCTGCAAACATCAAATTGCTTTATGTAAATTCTTGCTGTACCCATTTCCAAACTAACAGATTTTCCCCCAATTCTTCATTCAACCAAACACCCAATTTCCTACCAATATAGTTGTTGTCCTGAAATCCTTTTTCATCATAACTGATACAGATTTGTTTTAGGAACAAAAGGTTGCTGTGAGGTCCCATCAAGCCGGTCGGACTAATCGGCACATTGGTACAACAGAAAGACACGTCGCCCAACCAGCATGATCATCACGATTGTTAGGTTTCAACCCATTGTTACAGTCACCGTGTCAACCAGTCTCGTCGAGTCTTTTTCTTTCTTTCTTTCTTTTTTGCTCTCCCTCTAGCATATCAGGAATGTTGTCCTCTTCCAGGGACTTTTCTTTCCTGATAACATGTCTAAAGCACCAAAGACGAGGTCTCACCATCCTTGCTTCTATGAGAATTCTGGCTGTACTTCTTATGAGACAGATGCGTTACTCACTTGGCAATCCATTGTACTTTCAATATTCTTCGCCAGCTCCAGAATTCAAGTGCATTCCTTATTCAAAGTCCAGCCTTCTCAGGTATATGAAGCAACTGAAAAATCATGGCTTAGGTCAGGCACAACACTTTTAAGAACTCTCATGTAACAGATGTTCCCGATGCAATCGGTTCTTTGATTTCTTGACTGCTGCTTCAATAAACATTGATTTTAGATCTAAGCAAGATAAAATTCTTAACAACTTCCATCTTTTCTCTATTTATCCTGATGTTACCTATGGGCCCAGTTGTGAGGATTTTTGTTTTCTTGACATTAAGTCAGACTCCTTTTTCTGAACAAGGCTGTAATCCTTGATCTTCATCAGTGAGCGCTTCAGTCTTCCTCACTTTCAGCAAGCAAGGTTATATCACTCACTTATCAAAGATGGTTAATAAACCTTCCACCATTCCTGATGCAACATTCTTCTTCATGTAGTCTCTCTTCTCTGATCACTTACCCAGCACACAGATTAAATAAGTACTGTGAAAGGACGTGGCCCTTTCGGGGCTTTGAACCATGAAATATTCCATTGTTCTATTCAAGCAGCTGCCTTTTTTATGACTTGGGATTAAATACATACAGCATATTATTCTACAGCTCAATCACTTCAAGTAGAATTGTACATTTGCTACCACGATCAGTTTCTCAACATTCTTCTCCTACATAGACTCCTTGACATCATCCCCCTTTCACCCCAGCACCATCCCTCTCCCTTCCTTTTGAGCCATGACTAGGTTCCGCATGAGCACAATGAAGTATTCTGCAATCTTCATTCTTATCAATCCTATCCCTGGTTGCCTATGATCCAAAAATTTGGTGCAAAGGTACTCACTCCCTAAAAATCACCAATTACTTATACAAATGCATACATACTTAGATAATAGACAAAAACTAGTGTGGCATGTCAAGATTTCATTGTATAAAGGTAAAAAAATACATCTCTAAATTTTAATAGTTATCCCAACGTATACTAAACTGAATCATTTTCTTATTTAGTTCATTATCTGATTACCTTTTAAATTATTTTACTCTATTATATCAGCCTTTAGATTCAAAAGAGTTCATATGTACAGAATTAAGTATCCAAAAATATTTTATCTCAATTTTTGAAGAAAATTCAAAATTATCAAAATATATTTTTCAAAACCAAGTATGTGCTCCTGTGACATTTTTTCTATTCCAACATTAAAATTAGTACATTATAGTACTACCAGATTCATAAGGTAATTTGTAAAAGTCGATGGCTTGCTGGTCTAATGATAAAAACCTCTTGATTGTAACAAATAGGTTGAATTTAGTACATCTATTGGAAGGTGGGTGATAAATTTGCGGAAAAACAAATAAATTCAAGGCAGGGAGATTTAAACAGCCTTTTAAGCACTCTTTCCCCGTGCACAGGAGCCTGCATGACACAGGTGGTTTGTGATTAGCCGGCAGTTCGAACCTGAAAAAATAATTCCAAATCAGAAAGGCCTGGAGATAGAATAGCCCAGAACACTCTCTGAAGATTGGCTGTCTTACACAGGGTCACCCATCAATAGCAATGTCCTTCCTATGAACTCAGGAGAGTCCTTTTTTCCATGACACCAGGATGCACACATTGTTTACTCATCCAAACAAAATGTCCCCAGGCCCCTCTTAGAGCAGAAGCTTTATTTCGCACTTGTGCTGAATATCTCACATGTGCTGACACCGCTGACAAGGACAAAGGCGTCGTATATTTTTCATTAAGCATTCATATGAGGAGATCTTCAAGGATGGGCTCACACAGGAGGTGGATGGGATTATTTACACCGATAGGACATCGCAGAGTTCAAGAACAATACTGAACACAGGCATGCACCTCAAACTTCACTGTGCTATCAAACTAAATTTGCCACCCTAGGATATCCCGGATAAGTACAATATGTAATGAAAGGGAACGCCAGCATAACTAATGCCCCAATCACTGCAATTAAGCCACAAAAGAAATGGAACAACTGAGAACCGCACATCATTTTATCACTCGTGTACATAACAGGCAAGGAAGAAGTAAAACAACTTGCCCAGGGCATGCACTTGATATTGAATAAACTTTTTAACTGTCATTGTTGGAATCACTCACACATGACATACCTGATTTCACACATGACATACCTGATTTTCTAGAAGCTAAGAGGATTATTTCACTACATGAGGGCCAAATAAGTCTACAAAAATCATAGAAACCCTTATGAAACAAACAAACCAACCAAACCTTCCACTTTCTAGGTCCATGTGCTTCTTAAGGCCGTGTTTCCTTCCTGCTCAGCACTTCTGAAGATTCCTGCACACTGCGATGCATGCCCTATCAAAAATGTAGTTTTGGTGTCCCCAAGGGATTCCAACTGTGTTTTCCTTTTCATGCTGAGTTTGGGTAATACCAAGAAATCTGAAGAGGCCAGATCGGGCATGGAAGGTTCCCAGTGAAATGACCAGAACACGGAGGGTAGGTGAGCAGAGTTGTTCCCGAAATTCCCCAGAGCAACTTTTTGGGTCGTTTTCACTTCAATGTAGTTTTGAGTTTTCTTCAGACGTCTTCGTCTTGCATTCCTGTGATCATCCTGTTCTTTCTGAGAAACTCTCCATTGCAGATCTCTTTAAATCCAACAACCGTGCACCAGAATCATCTGAGCTGAGCTCTGTGCCTTGCCCTTACCTGCTCCAGCAGATCCCCTCAGAAGTTACCTTGTGATTGGGCCTTTAAAATTTTTATTTTTTCAATAGTACCTTCATGAAACTATGGCAAGTATATACTAAGAGGATTTGTCTGTGTTCATTCACTGATCACAAAGACATGTTCAAACATGTTTTATTTAGAGTAAATCCATGTGTATATGAACCGGGACTCAAGTAGAAATGCCTTTTACTTTCCCCTTGTATTCGCAGGTTACTGGAAATGATTGCACAGATACGGTTTTCTCTAAGTTCCTTTCGTTTACTCTAACTTCGCAGAGTTCACAAAGAATCAAACACTCAGATTAAAATTTCATGAAACTACCTTCAGTTCTTCTCAAGGAAATAAATTAGCTTCTTCACTAATTTCGTTGAAAAATAGATGACTTGTTTACTTGCTTCTCCAGAGAGATGGCAATCATAACCTCAACTTGGACTCTTGTATCTGCCAAAGTGTAATGGGGAGCCGGTAACAACTCTGGGCTTGGCAACATCTGGAAGTCAGTCAGTAAAGTAAACATTCCTCACAATCACCTGTCAGAAAACATATAGACAGCTTTCATCTCAGGTTTCTCAGTGTTTTCAATGTTTATCTCTGGAGAGTTTCAAGTTCAAAAGTATCATCCAGGGAAACAAAGTAACAAGTAACAAGTCATTTAACATGACGCAAACTCATAACAATGGCAGGTTATAAACAGAAAGAAACAGTCGACACTTTTATATCAAAACAAGCAGGCATAATCTTGGCAGAACTACCACAGCAAGACAATGTGGGATTTTCACTATTTAAATTCCGTAAGTTTTTCTATATGGAGAATAAGCTAAATTGGATTAAATCTGAAGTTCCAATATATGGGTAAAGGTGAAGAAAGCCAACCTTCACAGGAAAAAGATATGCCTAAGATTTATATATATATTCACAGCGGGAGAGCGCGGATGCGTCCCCCACCACCACAAATTATGCAGTCAGGTTTCCCACATTTGGGGAAATCACAGGGGTCAGCGCATCCAGCATGCAATGTATAAGCTTTCCCCTGGAAAAGCACCTTCCTGATCACAGTATCTCTCCTGCCAACACCTAAGATTGATGAGTAAAAATGCACAGTGGCGATGAGTAAGTACTTGGCACTCCACAGGCAACACCGAGGAGCCCCGGTGGTTCTACAGGGTAAGCAGTGGACTATGAACCATAGGCTGCCCCGAGGGAACGGCCCAGGCTCTCTGCCCTCCTACAACCATAGCGCCTCAGAAACCATGTCACTGTCACCATGCACTGGAATGGACTAGATGACAGTTGGTTAGGTTTTTAATTAGTTCTGTTTTTACATTTTAACTTTAGCTTGTTTGCAACAGCAAAATTTGCCTAATTTCCCTGGATTCTTCTTATATCAACCAAAACAAGAAAAATTACTTATTTCTATGTCTAGAAGAAATAAACCACCATTAGACATGAAGTAGAAACTTTCCATTTTAGAAAACTAGAGGCAATTTGACTTTGGTGTGCTTTAAAATAGATCAATATAAATTCAAACATGAAAAATTAAATTATTATTAGGTTCTATTTTTGAGGGGGGGATAAGATGATGTTTTTTACTCATAGAAAATTATTTATATACCAGCAACATCATGACTTTAGCTATCAGCAATGTCAATGAAGAGAGGCATTAAAATGAGCTGATGAAAATATTTGATGAAAATATCAGGGCCATCCCACCATGAGACATGGCGTCTCTCACTGACCCATAGAGCTACAGGGGACAACACTGGAGACACAGGTGGGAACTGTACCCGATCTGACGCCACCACATGGTCAAAACACTAAGGGTGAGCAATGGAGCAGCAAAGGGAGCAAAGCAATGAAGGCCATGAGGAATACCAAAACTAGACTTTGGGGCCAGGGCGTGGCACCCCATCAGACTCAACCGAAATCCTCTTGAGGTCAACAAACAGACCTGGAACTATTTATAGCCTTTTCTTTTTTGTTGTTGTTGCTTTGAGTTTTGTTATCTTTTTGGTTTGGTTTTACGCTTATCACTGTTTTTCCATGTCTAGCTAAATAAGATAGGCGGGATAAATGCTCTGAAGGAGAACACAATGGAACCAACACTCCCAGGGGATATGGGAGAAGGGGAGGCCAGGGAAAGGAAGGAGGGTGTCAACAAACCCAGGGACAAGGGAACAGCAAGTGATCTAAAACCTATGGTGAGTAGGGCCTAGGTTGCCTGGTGGGGCTTGATCCAATGCAACGTATCAAGAGGAATTACTGAAAACCAAATGATGACCAAACATGAGAGTGGGATAAGAGGAAAGTAAAAGAAAAGAGAAGAAATAACTAGCAGGCAAAGGGCATTTATAGAGGTCTAAATACAGGCATTTACATATGTAAATATATTTTATATAATGACATGGAAATAGACCTATGTACATATACACGTATGTTAAGTATAAAGGGAGCAGACAGACATTGGACCTCTACTCAAGTACTCCTCTTCCTCAACCCAAGAACACTTTGTTCTAATAGCCCAGCATTCTGTGATGCTCACCTTTCCGGACAGGATTGCTGAAGACAAAATGGGTACATAAGCAAATGTGGTGAAGAAAGCTGATGGTGCCCAGCTATCAAAAGATATAGCATCTGGGGTCTTAAAGGACTGAAGATAAACAAATGACAATTAGCTGAGAAGCAACAAAGCCTATATTGAACAATCACATCAGCCTGTGTGATCATGAGGTGTTTATGGGATCAGGCATCAAGCATCAACAAAAAATTTTATCAATGTGAATGAAGGGGAGGGCAGAGTAGAGACCCAAAATCGATCTGTAGACAATTGGCCAACCCTCACAGAAGGGTCACAAGGAAGAGATGAGCCAGTCAGGGTTCAGAATAGCACTGATGAAACATACAACTTTCCTCTAGTTCTTTAATGCTTTTTCCCCCTCCCCACTATCATGACCCCAATTCTACCTTACAAATCCAGCTAGACCAGAACATGTACACTGGTACAGATAAGAGCTTGCAATACAGGGAATCCAGGACAGATAAATCCCTCAGGATCAATAATGAGAGTAGCAATATCAGGAGGGTTAGGAGAAGATGGGGGGAGAAAAAGGAAACTGATCACAATAATGGGCATATAACCCCCCCTAAGGGGACAAACAACTTAAAAGTGGGTGAAGGGAGAAAGTGGTCAGTGTAAGACTGAAAAAAAAACATTATAAATTATCAAGGCTTCATGGGGCTTTGGGTGGAAGGGAAAAAGCTGATACCAAGGCTGAAGTAGAAAGAAAAAGTTTTGAAAATGATGATGGCAACATATGTCCAAATATGCTGGATACAATGGATGGAGATAAGAGCCATAAGAGACCCCAATAAAATGATTTTTTAATGAATATATTTGGTCCTGAGACAACAAAAAATATTTGTCCTTGCAGAAGTGGATAACTTTGGAAGATTTATGTCTTAAAGTAAATAAGATTAGAATTAGGAATAAAAATGTCATAAGGGAGAAAAATATGGGCCCATCAGATTCAGCATGTTGTTGCTAGGTGCCGTAAAGTTGGTTCCCACTCATGAAGACTCTATATACAAGCGACTCAACATTGCCTGCTCCAGTGCCATCCGCAAAACTGTTTTTAAAATTGAGCTCTTTGTTTCAGCCACTGGGTGAATCCAGCTCATTGAGGGCCTTTCTGGTTTTGCCACCCTTATATTTGATAACGTTTTTGATCTCTGTAATAATAATATCTGGACATTTAGTGGCAGTTTGCTGTTGTTTCCAAGACCGTCATGTCAGGTATGTGGGTTAATGCTCTCTGTAGTTCTAAACTGCCTGTCTGGCTTGGCGAAGGATTGGTGTATTTAGGTGCCATCGAGTAAGCTCTGACTCACAGAGACCTAACGTAGAGCACAATGAAACACAGTGTAGTCCTGCACCATGCTCATAATTTATTTCATGTTTGAGTCCATTATTGCAGTCGCTGGGTAAAGCCAGGAGCTTCCTCTTTTTTTGCCAATTATAATGTACTTTTTCATACACGAGTTTCTCCTAAGAGCACATCCAAAGCATCACTTCTAAGGAGCATGTAGACTGTACTTTTCCAAAAACAAATTTGGCAGTTCATGGTACTTTCCATATTTTTTGCTAACACCACAATTGATATGCATCAATTCTTCTTTGGTTTCCCTTATTCATTGTCCAACTTTCACATGCTTATGACATGATCGAAAATACTACGGCTGAGGTCAGGCACAACTCAGTAAGAGAAAGATCTAAGGTGTCGGGGATTTCATTTTTGCTTGGATCCAAAGTCAATGCTAATAGAAGTAGCAGTCAAAAATAACATGATCCATTTCATTATGCAAATTTGCATCACAGACATATTTATAGTGTTACAGAGCAAAGATGCCACTTGGAAGATTAAAGTTGAACTGACACAAGCCATGATAGTTTCATATGCAGGTGAAAGTTGGACAAGGAATAAACAGATGTAAGAAAAACTAATGCACTGGATTATAGTATTAGTGAAGAATATTGAAGTCATCACAGACCACCAGAAGAACAAACTAATCTGTCATGGAAGAAGTATACCTAGAATGCTTCTTAGAAGAGAGGTTGGCAAGACTTTGTCTTATGTATCAAAAAACAAGATCTTTCCTGATTTAAATTATGCTTTAAACCCTTGTTCTATAAGAACAGCTTCCTCTTGATCGATGTTCAGGTAGTACAGAGAACAATGAAATTCCAAGTCTTCTCAAAGTTATCCTTAGTCTGTTATGATTCACATTGCTGACGTCTTTGCATCGTCCTTCTAGTATTCCCGGCTTCTAGCCAAGATCCGTCTCACGTGAGCAATAATATTCCCCATTCCACATAATCTTCTGAATCTAGCTCCAATTTCTGACAACAATCTGTCAATATATTGCTGTAATTATTAGTTAATTATCTTCAGCAAAATTTTACTTCCAAGTTATATCAATAATATGATCCTACGAGGGGGTATCCATAGAAACCGGGAACTGTGCTGAGTACAATGGAACTGGTAGCATGCATTCTTCCCGCTAGGTGAGCATCCAGCAACTCGCTCTGAGTTAGTGGACCCAGTAGCATCATCCCCTGGTAAGGTCTCTCTGGTCACAGTGAATTTTTTCTTTAAAAAGTTTTGCTTGAACCTTATTTTTTGTAATGGCCTATTTAAAAGAACAGCATGCAGCTGTGAAATTGTATTTCCTGCTTGGGAAAAAGGCTGCAGAAACTGTCATGATGTTGAACACAGCTTATAAGGGCAGCACTATGGGAAAAACTCAAGTGTGCTGACAGTTTTCTCATTTCAGAAAAGGAGACATATTGACTGATGACAAACCTCTTTGCGGACATCTGTCAACCTCCTGAATGGACAAAAATGTAGACTCCTAGTGACTTAGGAGTTTGCTCCACCAGGTAAAATTGTTAATCAAGCTTCCTATTTAGAGGTTCTGAAAAGATTTCATAACAGTGTGTGATAAAAATGGCCTGATTTTTAGCAAATGAGGGACTATTTTGCCACCATGACAATGCATCTGCTCACGCAGCCATCTCAGGGAGCCAGGTTTTGGCCAAAAACAGCCTGCATCTCTTGCTGCCCCCCCCCCCATGCACCTGACTCACCCGAATGCTCTTCTTTTCGATTACTTTTTGTTTCTGTGAATGCAAAAGGATGTGAAAGGACTGCAGTATTTTTCCCTCCCTCTCCCTCCCTATGACCCTTCATAAATTAGAAATTATTCTTGTCTTCATATCTTCCACCCATTGCTATCTCCTTCACCCTCGTTTCTGTTGTTCATCCTCCTAGGGGATAGGGGTGTTATGTGTCAATCACTGCGAGATTGGTTCCCCATTCCTTCCCTCCTCCGTGACATTCTTTTTTTAACTTTATTTATTTCTTTTCTTATTTATTTATAATCATTTTATTAGGGGCTCATACAACTGTTATCACAATCCATATACCCATCCATTGTATGAAGCACACTTGTACAATTGTTGCCATCGTTTTCAAAACATTTTCTTTCTATTTGAGTCTTTGGTATCAGCTTCTTATTTTCTCCTCTGTCCCCCACATTCTCTCCCTTATGAAATATTGATAATTTATAAATTATTATATTTATAATTTTATAAATTATTATGTTTTATAAATTATTATTATGTTTTCATGTCTTACACTAACCGGTGTCCGCCTTCACCCACTTTTCTGTTGTCCATCCCCCTGGGAGGGTCTTTATGTAGATCATTGTGATCAGTTCCTCCTTTCTCATTCCCCCTCCTCCCAACCTGAACCTTACCCTTACTCTCAATATTGGTCCTGATAGGTTTATCTGTCCAGGATTCCCTGTGTTTCCAGCTCTTATCTGTATGCATGTACATGCTCCCATCTAGCCGGATTTGTAAGGTAGAATTGGAGTCATGATAGTAGGGAGAGGGGAGGAAGCATTAAAAAACTAGAGGAAAGTTGTGTGTTTCATTGGTGCTATACTGCACCCTGACAGTCTCATATCCTCCCCGCAACCCTTCTGTAAGGGGATGTCTGATTGCCTACAGATGGGCCTTGAGTCCCCAATCTGCACTACCTCACATTCACAATCTTATGACTTTTTTGTTCTGGTTTTTTTCATGCCTGATGCCTGATCCCATCAACATCTCATGATCACACAGTCTGGTGTGTTTTTTCCAGGTGGGCTTTGTTGCTGCTCAGATAGATGGCCACTTGTTTATCTTCAAGCCTTTGAGACCCCAGGTGCTATATCTTTTGATTGCTGAGCACCATCAGATTTCTTTACCTCATTTGCTTATGCACCTGCTTTGTCTTCAGCAAGCACCCCCCACCTTCTCTTTACCCTCCTGTACTTCCAATTCTGTTCCTGAGGGGTTTATCTGACCTGGATTTTGTGTGTTGAAAACTCTTATCTGTACCGGTGTACATGCTCCGGTCCAGCCAGAGCTGAAAGGTAGGACTGGGGTAATAATTTAGTGGGAGGTGAGGAAGCATCAAAGAACCAGAGGAATGCTGTGTGTTTCATCAATGCTATGCTGCGCCCTGCCCTGGTTGGCTCGTCCCTTCCTTGTTCTGCTTGTGTGAGGGTTTGTCCTCTTCTCTACATATGGGTTTGAGTCTTCTCCTCTGAACCCCTGATACCAAGGGCTCAAGTAGGAAGTAAATGGTTAGAAAATGATGATGGAAACATGTGCACAAATATGCTTGATACACTTGATGGATCAAGATGCTATAAGAGTCCCCGGTAAAATGATTTTAAATTATACTATAAACAAACAAACAAAAAGAAAAGGCAGCGATTTGATGACTGAGAAGAGGTGAAGAAAAAAATGAGGGAAGTGCTATCAGCCCTCCAAACAGATGAGTGTGAAAAATGTTTCCAAAGAAAGAATTAAAGATTTGATAAATGTATTAAGTGGAATGGAGTGTATTTTGAAGGTGTTAAGCTGGTTTTAAAAAAATTAATTACTTATATTGGAAAAAAGTTCTGTTTTTGTGGGGTATCACCACATATATTTTGAGTATTACTTTTTTTGGATATGGATTTCTTCTAGTCAGTTAGCTAAAACACTGTGTTCCAGATTTCTTGGTATACAAGAGGGGCTGCTTTAAGTGCTTCATTTGCTTATCGGAACAATTCAACAGACATTTCATTAATGCCTAAGCCTTATTTTTCACTAATGCATTCATAACAGTCAGGACCCTTTTTGTAAGTGCCTTTGGTTTTTCCTCATATTCTAACTCTGGAAATGATTGAACATCATTCAATAATCTTTGGTATCGTGACTCCTGTATCTCTTTCACCATCTTTTGATCCTTTTTATATTTCAATACTTTGCCCATGAAATCCTTCAATAAAATAACCAGAGGCTTGGGGTTTCCCTTAGTTATTTCAGATTTAGATAAACTAAATGTGTTCTTTTTTGACTCTCTTACTTTAGGTGCGCATTTCATTATAAAACTTCACTATTTCTTCTTGAGCTGCCCTTTGACTTTTCTGTTCAGCTTTTCATCACTTAACCCTTTTGTTTTCACTCTTCTATGCTAAAGAGAAAGTGTCAGAGTCCCTTCTGACATTCACTTTGAACTTTTCTTCCTTGTGTTTTTTTTTTTTATGACTTTGTGCTTTCTTTGTGTATGACGCTCTGGAGGCCCCTCTGTACAGCGCATCAAATCCTCAGTGATAAGGATCCGAGTGAGTCAAGTCTATTCTCGAGGCCTTCTCAAATTTCAGGTGGGACCTACCGAAGACTGTACTTTGACTCTTGTGGAATTATTTTAAATTTCCTCCATTTAACGCTGTATTTAATCTGTGAATAAATGATGATCTCTTTCACACCCAGCTCTTGGCCTAACTTTGTCTGGTAATCTTGGGCTTCTCCGTTATCTCTTACAATTGATTTAAGCAATTTGATTCCTGTATCTTCCATGTGCATGTGGAGGACCCTGTTCACACTTGTCTATTTTGCTGCAAAGGCGGTCTTTTCCATAGAGAAATCCTTAAACGTCCATAATCTGATCATATCATCTCCAGCTTCGTTTCTACCACAAGTGCTGTATTTCCTCCTCCTCTTTGTTTCCAACTTTCAAAATCTCACAATCAATCATGATCAATGGATCTTGATTGCATGTTTGATAAATCTGAGACTGGTCGGTTGGGAGAACCCTTGAGTTTCCTTATCACTTGCTTTAGTGGATAGGAACCCTGGTGACAAAGTGTTTACACATCGGACTGCGGACCATGAGATCAGCCATTCACAAGCACCAGCCACTACCTGGGAGAAAGCCCGTGCGTGCTACTGCTGGAAAGAGTGATAGCAATCGTCTCAGCAACCTACAGGGGGCGATGCTATGCAACCTAATGGCAGTAATTTGGGTTGAGCTGAGCTTTAGTGGTTGGTGTTTCACTTTCAAGATAAATCTCGAAATGTTGTCTTTGATGATGAATGTGGCACAATTTCTCTTGAATCTGTCATTTTTAGCATAGTAAGCTGTACGATTTCCTGATTCAAAATGGCCAACGCCAGTCCAATGCCACTCACTAATGCCTAGGATACCAACCTTTATTTCTTTCATTTTATTTTTGATGACTTCCAAGAGTTATACTTTGTATGTTTAATATTCCCATAAAAGTAGGTTTTACAGATGTTTATTCTCATTTTGAATTATGCACATCAGCAAATCCCATCGTTATGGTGAATTCCAGTGTGAGTAAGCAGCTCTTGCTCAGTCACAGGTTGAGTGCTTTTGACCTGAGGAGCTCATCTCTGGCACTGTATCTGTCAGTAGGTGGTGCTATTCATCAAGTTTTCAGCGGCTAATTCCTCTTCCTTTGTCATGGTCGGCTCTGAGTTGAGAAGCTCCTCTGAAATCTGTTCACCCTGAGCACCCATTCTGGTTTCTGAAATACCAGTCGGCCCTCACACTCCCGCCACCACCGTGTTATGAGAAGCTGATAGTGGTTGTCAGAGGTTATCAGATAGGGAGAGCCACTGTGTAATTGAGGGAAGGAATAGAGATAAGCCAGGCAAATTTTAATCTTAATTACATTTCAGGAAAAGTGGAAAGAGGTCAAAATAAAGTGCTTTAGTTCCCCTTGCTAAGATCTTCTAAAGCTATCCTTTCAGAATAAGTGGTATTGGTAATTATACACCATCCATTTCTGGTCTCAGGGTTGTGGGAAAAAAGAAAGAACTATTTTTTAAATTAATATGGGTATTGAAGAAAGTATGATTTGCTTCATATGAAATATCATAGAGATATACTGACTTTCTTTTTCATGGTAACTACTGTATAAACTTTTTTAATAAGCTGAGCTTTTCAGCACATTTTTTATGCAGTTTTTATGGTAGAATCAGGTGCCTCAGCTGATATTCGGGTTGGCTAATACTCAAGTATATATGGCACCTTTTATTTTATTTTTTTTATATGGCACCTTTAAAAAATGTATATCACAATTCACTGCTGTGAGGGCAACTCTAACTGAAACAGAAATTAAATTTGCATTACAACATTTATACCTCTGGGGATTTCATGGGTACAATTATTAGAATTCAACTAAGCTCCACTTACCTCTATAAGGAACTGACTGACCCAAGTGATAATTTAGTGCTAAAGATCTATGGTCTGTTATAAAAAGTCTAAGTAAACAGATCCATGCATGTATTTATGATTACAAAAGCTCTATTATAAAATAAATTAATGCATCTGCTTTACGATATCTGTAATATGGTCTATAAATAGAGAAAAGAAACAAAAGTTAAGAAGTCTACTGCAGAAAGTAAGACCCGGCCAACCCAATGCCCACACAAAAGAGCACCTGCAGGCTCAGCTGCCCAGCAAGAAAGTCACTGGCCATCCTTACGAGCTGGCAAAGTATGTCCCTGTCACTCCTGTGGCCAGGCAATAAATCCCAGCCCTATCACTAGGCAAGGTAGAACTTAGACTTCCCAACATTGTCCACAAAGGCCTGGACATCCTTTGTCCCTCGGAAGAATGGCCTTGATTGTCCTTGTGACATGACAAGGAAGGCTATGTGCATCCCCACACCCAGGTAAGAGAGGCCCTGGCTTATCACAGCTCTGTCAAAGAAGCCCCCACTGTCCCCATGGCCTGCAAGACAAACCAAATACTCTAACACGACGCAGCGGCAACGCAAAATTACAGCTGCACCATGGTGCTGTCAAAATAGTATCAATCATGGGACACACACACACACACACACACACACACAAAACTGAACAATTAGAAGAAGAAGAAAAACAGGAAGAAACAAATGAAAAGCACACAGAGATAAAGGAATATTTGGAATAAAGAGCCCTGAAACTACAAGCAATAAAATTCTGAAGAATGATCAGGTACTTTCAAAGGATAGGAAAATGCTCAAGAGAACACTGCAATGAATAGCAGAACTAGAAATTCTACACCAGAGATAATTCCAGAAGATAAGTTATAAGATAACAGAATTAGACATAATTGCAAAAGGACAGAGAAATAGAATCAAATACATGGAAACCAAATTAGTATGTTTGCAGATATTCTCCCAAGTACAACTAACAGGAGAAACAATTAACAAAAAGAGCAGAGGACCTATAATTATAAGATAAGATGTCTCAGCAAAAACTATAGAGGCAAGAAGTCTATGGATTTACCACTAGAAAATCCTGAAAGGAGAAAACTGCCATGCAAGATTATTATATCGAGTAAAACTAACCCTCAAATATGAGGGAGAAATAAGGGTATTCTCAGACAAGAAAATATTTAAGGAATATGTTAAAATAAGACCAGCATTACAAAAAAAACATTAAAGGAAACATGATGGAGAGAGAATTAACGACATTCAATGAAACTGAGAGAATATAAAAATAAAACCTCAAGACCAACAAACTAAAATAATTTTTCAAAACACCATAAAAGTATAGGAAGAACAAAGAAATCAGTAAACTACACAGTCACACAATACCACTGAATGTCAATGGATTAAGTAGCAGTTGTTCCATCAATATGCTTCCTATAAGAAACATATCTTAGAAACAAAGATAAAATAGACTAGACAGTATAATGCAGAGAAAATTTTACCTGGTTATGGCAAAAGAATGAGTGGAAATATTAATTTTTGATAAAACAAATCTTCATGTTAAAAAAATAAAATTATTAAAGACAAAAAATGACATTTAGTAATTATAGGAACAGTAGAACAGGAAGACATAACTCTAATAAACATATTATGCACACAGGAAAAGACCCCTAAAATATATTAACCAAAATCTTTCAGAGTTAAAGAAAGTAATAGAAAATAAAACAATAATAATGGGAGATCTCAATGCAGCACAATCAAAGAGAGACAGACCATCAGTAAAGAAATGCAATAGAGAAATAAATAAAACAACTAACCAACTTGGCTTCCTAGACATATACAGTGCACTCCAACAAGGATTATCACAGTATCTATACATTCTTTTCAAGTGCACAAAGAACTTTCACTAGAAGAGACCATATGATAGGCCACAAATCAGGACTTAATACATTTAAAAATATTAAGATTATACATTCCATTTTCTCAGAACTCAACACTATAAAACTAGAAATCAACAATAGAAAGAACATGGGCAAAAAGTCAAATGCATGGAAATTTAACACAGTATTCAAAACAGCCTGTCACTGGTACAGTGATAAATACATAGACCAATGGAACAGAATATAAAACCCCGTAATATATTCACCCACCTACAAATAACCAATCTTTGACAAGATCCAAAGACCTTCAGAGGGGAAAGAGATCGTCTCTTTAACAACAGGTGCTGCCAAAATTGATCTATATTTGTAGAAGAATGAAAAAAGGATCTATATTGCTCCTCATGTACAAAATTGAATATAAGAGGGATGAAACACCCACATAAAATCCAATCATTATAAAAGTCATAGATGAAAATTTAAGCACAAATGTAAGGGCCCTCTTTCAGTGTACAGACTTACTATGAAATATAATAAAGGAAGCACATGGTAAAAACAAAATAAATGAGTGGGACCAACTAAAAGTAAGTTATGTGCATCAAAGGGGTTTATCAAAAGATTAAAAAGAGAAGCAATCAACAGGGATAAAAAGTTTTGGAAACAAGACAATAAACAAGGAACTAAACTCTAATATCTATAGAAAACTGCAGTACTTCAACAAGAAAAAAAATGATCCAATTAAAAGTGGCAAAATAATATGTTCCTAACTGGATACTTTGGAACTGTGTTTTATCTAGCCCCTGGTGACTCAGGCCACAGACAACTGTTCTACATAGAACTGTGCCTTCAGACTCGAGGAAAGAAGGAAGTGGGGGTTAATAAACCCAGGAAAAAGGGAACAACAAGTGATCTAAAATCGATGACAAGGAGGGTGTAGGATGCCTGTAGGGCTTGATCAAGGACAATGTGACTGAGGGGAATTACTGAAACCTGAATGAGGGCCGAACATGATAGTGGGACAAGAGGAAAGTAAAAGGATATAGATGAAAGAACTAGGAGGCAAAGGGCATTAATAGAGGTATAAATACAGGCGTGTACATATGTAAATATATTTATATATAACAATAGGGAAATAGATCTATGCACATATATTTATATGTTAAGTATCAAGGTAGCAGACAGACATTGGGTCTCTACTCAAGTACTCCCTCAACGCAAGAATGTTTTGTTCTAATAACCTGGCATTCCATGATGCTTACTTTCCCGACACAATCTCTGAAGACAAAATGGGTGCGTAGCAAATGAGGCAAAGCAAGCTGATGGTGCCCAGCTATCAAAAGATAAAACTCCTGGGGCCTTAAAAACTTGAAGACAAACAAGCAACCATCTAACTGAGAAGCAACAAAGTCCACAGAGAAGACGCACACCAGCCTGCAGCCTGTGTGATCATGAGGTGTTGATGGGATTATGTATTGGACATCAAAGACTCAGAACAAAAAATCTCATCAATGTGAATGAGGGAGAATGCAAAGTGGACACCCAAAACCCATCTGTAGACAATTGAACATCCCTTACAGAAGGATCACAGGAAGAGACGAGCCAGTCAGGGTGCAGTATAGCACTGCTGAACCATACAACTTTCCTCTAGTTCTTAAATGCTCCCTCCTCCCCCGACTATCATGATCCCAATTCTGCCTTACAAATGATTTTTAAAAAGGAAGAAAACATCAAAAAATAAGTAAATAAAGGTGCACAACATCCTTCATAAATCACTCTATAGAGTCTAGAAGGATCTGATTTAGAAAACACACTAAAGGAACTTGCTGTTACCTTGCACTCATCTGTAGCAGATTTAAGGAACTAAAACACTCCCGTGGACTTAGGCTGGAAAGGCTCAGCGTGAGAAAAAGCAGATGATTGCTACGTGTCCAGGTTTGGGATGTGACGGCCATTGGACTTCGGTTCAGATCTCTTACTTTAAGGGTGCCCGATGGATGATGGCTCAAGACTACATGTGTTTATAATGTTCATGCTCTCTTTGCTCTTTTACGGCATGTGTAAATCTAGCAGGCATGACTCTGCCTTTGTCAATCAGGGTTACAGTTTTCCATGATCTCCAATCCTCGCTGTTTGTGTAAACAATGTCCAGTCATTGACGTTTTTAATCTGTCCAGGGAATAACTCATGTATTTTGGTCTAAAAAGCTAACCTTCACATGCATAATTTCCTTTTTTCAATAGGGGTTTGAATGTTATCCCACTGGATAAATTAATGATAATATCAATAGATTGATCATATGTCTCATGGGGATGATTTATAATGCTCTCCAATAAAATGATACTGATGTTTCTAAAGTGAACCAGAGACATATATAAACCACAGATATATGAATGAGTTCTGAGTTTACACTTAATTATAGCCCTACCCTAAGAATAATTAATTCTTTAAAAATTATGTATTTATTTTTAAATTAAATTAATCATTTTATTGGGGGGCTCTTCCAAATCTTTAACAATCCATTATTCATTAATATTAAGTACACTTGTACATATATTTACATCAATATTTCCAAAACAATTTCTACTTGAGGCCTTGGTATCAGCTCTCTCCTCTCCCCACCCTCCCTCATGAGAACAATTCTTTCTTCTATCATGGTTCTACTTGATTATTGTCCTCAGGGAGAGTTCACTGAAAATATGGGGACAATCCATTACAAAGTTTGGTGAAGAATTCAGATAGTACACAGCTATCTAAAAGAACTGTTTCTGGGGTCTTTTAATCTTAAAATAAGCAGCCATCTGAGAGAGGCTTGTCAATAATCAAATCCAAATCCAGAGGTGGAACAGTATGAGAGCGTACACTTTGAGCATCTACATACTTTGCTGAGGTTACGGATGACAGTGAAAGCCTAAAATGCATTTGCATGTGGATTAAACCTCTGGAGAATCCTCTCTGACCACATACTAGGGAGAGAAATAGTCTTGCTCTTCAAGACAGAGTACATTGTAGCTTATGACGGATATGGCTACCATGTCATCTCTTTGTAGACCCATTTAAAGTTGTTCCAAATTTTAATATTTTCTAATTGAAGTTTTTCTCTGGTTTATTTTGTTGTTATTTTTGTTTACTTTTTTTTGTTGTTTTCTGTAAATTAAATCCAGGGTAAGCAAATCTATACAGACACAAACTGCCTCAGGAGTTTCGTAAGGACACGCTGGGAAACTTGGAGGGGAAACAAGGAGCTAACAACAATGAGCACAAGGAAGAAGGAAAGGTTTCAAAATGGACTGTGGCAATGATGTCACAGCTGTTTTTAATATGACTGAACTTTGAATTGAATAATATATAACTTACACATCAGTGAAACTGCTAACAGTAGGCTAAGGATATGAATAAACAGTTAACCAAAAATGATATCCAAATGGCTACAAAACATGAGACAAATGTTAACAATAATTACCCATCCAAGAGAAGCAAGTCAAAATAAAGATTGACAACACAGTGCAATTAAAAACGAAACAGAAAACAGCAAATGCTGCAGAAGGTGCAGTGAGACTGCAATCTCACACGCTGCCGGCCGGTCTATTCATAACCACCGTGGAAAGCAAACGGCACCACCTCAAAGAACTGGGAATATAAATTCCATCTAATACAGCAAAGTGTCTGCTGGGGAGATAAGAGCCATAATATAAACAAACATATGCACTTTCGTGGTTATCTCAATACTGTTCAAAATAACAAGAAGTTGGAAACTACTCAAATTCCCATGAGAGGAAACAGATAAAGAAACATTTGTGCAGTGGAATACTATTCATCACTAAAAACCATGATGAAAACATGAAACATAAGACAGATGGACCTGGAGAACATTACGCTGAGCAAAGTTCATCAATCAAATAAGGACAAATAACATAGCAGACCACTTCTATAAAGATAAAAGTCAAGGGCAAGATTTGTATATCAAAGGGATCAGACCTTGGAGGTTCCCTAGGGAGAGAGGGTGGGAAGAGAAAGCTTGGAATTTCAATAATGACCGGTAATGGATTCTGTGAAAGGGAGGATGGGCGTCCATAAGAAGGAAAGAGAAATTGGGGGGCTGTGCTAAGGAGTAGTTTGAACTGTTGAATGCAGTTGATGGTATGAATTATAATTCCCTGGTTGAAGGTATGAAATATAATTCCCTGACCTAATTCACAATTGAAAACATTTCACACACACACACATACACACACACATATCTATTAAAAGGTACAGATACAACTGCCAGTGTTTTAATCCTGAGTTCGGAAGTTGTTAATTTTGTTATGTTATTTAAATTATTGTCTTAGTTTTTCATCTATACAATGTGGATGGAAACCGTGTCTAAAGTATTTAGTTGTCATGAGTATTAAATAACTTAATGAATATAGGAAAATTACACAAAATCAACTGGCACACATTGTTTACAGGTTGTTATAATAATGACAAGCGTTGCCATTTCAGGCATCTGTGAACATGGTAACTTTCCCCCAGTCTTACATCCATGCTTTATTTCAAATTTGAAAAAAAATTTCTTGGACATTTTAATTAACACTGAAATTGTTTTAATTGTTTTAATTGCTTCAGGAAGAGCAGGAAGCAACTGAGTCATGAAGTTACTGATATGGCTGATATCTTTCAGGAAGGAAAATGGTGTGGCAACAAAAGGTTTCCACTTCATCAGGATGGAGCTGAAAATCAACTTGGGGACTATATGACAAAGCCCAAACATTCAACTGGAGGATCTTTTTTTTCACGCTAGCTTTAAGTGCTTACCAAGGGCATGTACACCAAAAATTCTCTACCATAAATTGGATCTTTTTATATTGCTAAATTAATTGCTTCTCATTAGAAAAGTATTACAATCAGGCTACTGAGATAAACCAGTCTATTGGTTTGGGGTCTGCTCTGCCCTTTAAGAAAGCCTAACCATGCCTGTAGCATCCTCTAGCCTACACTGTTCCATCTTCTCTCTTCCAGATAGCTATTCGGAGACTTCCAACTTCAAGACAGCCGTTGTCTGCATCCCTTAGACTCCTTGTCTAAACAAAAATGGGAGTACACACCAGGAAAAGTTAACTAGGGCAAATTATGTAAGAGTGGGAGAAAGAAAACCTCTGATCAAAAGCGATTTTAGAAGCCATATATATAGGAGAGCAATTCCCTTGGACAGGCAGGAAATTATACCTAAAGGCCTCTCCAAAACAGAGATCAAACAAATGCTCTGCTAAAAGGTCAATATATATGAGAAGGCAGAATTTGGAGTCAGGTAAACCAGGTTGAAATCTTTGCTCTGCTATTGATGGACAGTATGACCCCAGGCAGACAATGTACTAACCCATGGTTCAGCTCGTTGAAAGCTCAAATAAGTGACGTAAGTACTTACAAAACAGCAAGAAAGACCCTGGAGTAGATGGATTTCCATGGTGGCTTCAATGCTGAGCTCGCCATGACAGTGACTGCAAGTATAGCACAGGACCGAGCGGTGTTTCATTCTGTTGTTAGAACTGACTCAATGTACCAGCAACAATGTAAAAACATATGTAGTGTTTATTTTTTAAAACAAACACAGTACCTTTGTCTTGCTAAAGATGCCATTAAAGAGCAATAAAGATAATTATTTTAAGTGGTTCTCATGTGTAGAATTCATCACTGTAAGAAAAACATAGATTAAGCAAAGTTCTGTTTCTAAGAATGAGATCAGTCTTTAAGGCAAAAACTATAGGTCTTGATGTTAAAAAGCAATAATTCAAATAAAAAAACAAAGAGTAGAAACATAATGTAAATGAAACAAAGCTTTGGGTCAATGGAAGGTCCATACCTTAGACTTTCTCTTTATCCCCCATTGTCTCTCTTTGATATCTCTTCTCTCTTTCCCTTTATGTTTTACTCTGGATTTTCCATACTCCTGTGATTCAGTTCACAAGTCTCTCTTCAGTTTCCTCTAATCTACATTAAACTTATTTACTGTTTCAAAACATAATTCCATTTTCATTTCCCCCTCAGTTGTTCTCCAAAACTGCTTGCATTTTGGTCATATGTTCAAATATCTTATTTCCTCAATTTATTAATATAATATTTATACCTCATACTTGACATATTCATTATCTTAATTGTATACATGACTGTTTTTATGTCTACTTCCTCTATTAGCATATACCCACACATGGAACCATATTTCTTTGTGTAAATGGTGATTTTTTTACTATAAAGTACTCTTTATAATCTGTAGAAATAATTTGTAATGAAGTATACATTTGGGTTGATCTAGAATGTATTTTGTTTACATTAAGCCTGGAATCTTGGAGCATTTTGATTAGTGAACCAAGCATTTTAAAATAAAGACTTAAGGTTTGTAATGCAATTCCAAATTTTAGGGGAAAGGTTCTTTTCTTCTTCACTCACCACCTAGATTTAGAACAGAAAAATTCTTTGTAGTCCCTTTGCGCTAAAGGGGCACTTTTTCATTTTTCTTTCTGTAAACTATCTCATTAAATTTCTCACCATTGGCTTTGCTCCCTTTCTGTCACTACATGAAACCTTGAAAATATATGTGCAAATGCTCTTCGTTGGAAAAAATGTCCTCAAGACAAAAGCTCACTTCAGTATTTCTTTTAACCTCTCTCTCTCTCTTTTTTTAAAAGTTAAGATTATGCTGTATGAAACCAGGGCCAAGTGTTCTAATACTTATATAAAAAAAACTCACTAAAGAAACCAGAAAGACATTCTATTTTTAAGAAACAGAAAAAGCAGCAACTTGCTATCAGTGTTACCAGGCAATATGCAATAGAATGACTGATGAAGTGAAGAGGTAGTCTCCAGATAATGTTCTCAGTAGGTTATCAAATAGCCAACAGCCTTCCTAAAATAAATCCTGGCAAAACCTGTAAAACTGTGGCCATTTTTTTTTCATTATTTCAAAAGAAATAGTGTATTTGCTTTCAAAAATGTAACCTGAGCCAATAATGGCTGCTTGTTTGTTAGCTCGGAACAGAATTGTGTCTTTCTTGTGTGATACCTCAGTATTAGACCTAATTGAAGCAGAAATTCTGACTGAGATTTTAATTTGTTCAATTAACATAGGTGAACTGTTTGATACCTGATAAGTACTGCATAGCTTTGGATCTACATAAAAAGAGATAATTAAAGTGGGCCTGATGATGAAACTTTTGAATTCTATATGTATCTGGTAATCAGATATAGCTTTCAAAATTTTTATAGTATACATTGATATATCAGGCTGATTTTAAATGGACTAATGTTTATGATGACTAAAAAGCCTATAAGATGCTAAAACAACACATTATTATTCTACAGGATAATTTGATTAAGTTAAATGTCTCATATTTTCCACTACTATCAGATTATGTATATTGTGAATATACTTATTTAGCGTTTTCTCCCAAGACTAATTTTTATAAAAGATGTTATATCACTCTTCATTTGCTTTTTCTATACTTCTTGTTTGTAGAAATATGTCAACGTTTAATTCCAGTTGACTTGCTCGTTTGTCTTTTAAGCCTCAATTCATTTCTAACTTTGTTATTTGTCCTTTTTCTAAATATTATAGAATCTCTCCATTCTCGAAACACCCTTTACTAAGTATGTGCTGTGGGAATATGCATTGGTTTATTTCCACTTCTTTTCACTGTTTGTCTTCAATATCCATTTCTTCTCTGTATATCATTTATAAAACAATCTGAGATTCAGACAGATTCAGGATTGGATTGACCTTGAAGCTCCACTGGAAATGCAGTGAAGGTACCTCCTAGCCTAAGTGAATTAGAGTCCCATAGATGATAGTAAGTCCCATAGATAGCAGGATAGTAAGTTGTGGGAATAGCATAATCTTTGTACATCTCCATGTGTACTAATTTACAAGGCAAATTTTATTCTTAATTAAAGCTATTGAATACATAAATAAGTGCAAAAGTCATTAGAATTAGGCTTTTCATTACATATGCAAATACTAAGAATAACAAGAGTAGCCAAAGAAATAGTTGAGAACACTGCAAAGTAGAATTTTACTACAGTCAATTTATATAAGATAAAACTAGGATAGCGGTGTGTGCGTGTGTGTGTCATGTTATCACAATTCCAACTACCAGAAAGGATCATACGAAAGACTAGGTAAATAATTTCAAAACAAGTATTGCACTTATTTAAACATTTTAGTGAAATAAAAATGATTGAACATGATGCAACAAAGGAATTTTAAAATTAATATAGCTAAAACACTAGGTAACAACAAAATAATTTGACCCAAGAGGAGCAGAGAAAGCATTATAATCTCTGCCTGTATTAATCTAGTAATGAGATGAATACAAGTAAGGAGCCTTTTACCTATTTTCACTTAATAAAAGACAGTTTTATCAAATAAATGCTAAATAAGTCCAGAACATCTAGGTAGGAGAACTACAAGCTCAACCAAGTATAAAAAGAAGAAAAAAGAAGCTGTTCTTGGTATTAAATTTTGCCCAAGAAAATAGAAAAAAAAAGCATTCAAACAGTGATGAACTAAATATGGACAAGAGAAAACTTACTTCGTTCAGCAAAAAGCACAAATTAATAATTTACCAGTAAGTGGTAAAGGCATTTATCATAGAAATGCCAATAAAATCATGTCCTTTCACTATGTACATTTTCTTTACAAGAACAGAGAAGCTTTTCCTTTACACTATGTCTTAAAATCACCTCTGGCCTATTCTAACGGTCGTTCAAGGCCAAAAGCTAAGCCAAGACACTCAAGTAATAAAGAATAAGAGTCAAAAGTATATTTCATCTGGAAAATTCTTTTCAAGATTTTTTAGAGATACCAGCAGACAAGCCAGATAGACAGAAATTACTTCAATATTAATTTCTTTTACCTTAGAAGCAAGTAATTAGCTTCTCCTACCATTAAATGTAAATTTATAACCAAAGTAGAGAAGGGATGATGCAAGCAGAAATGTATTCAAGTAAAACTAATTTTAATAAATTAAAGGCTGTGCATTACATGTGTCAACTACCATGTACTATGAAACCAACATTGAGAAATATTTTTCCAATGGTATTCTAATCTATTTTGGTAATTTAATTTTCAAATACATTTAAAAATCAATTCTTATTATCTTTAGTATTTCACATGCAAATACTGAATTGCTTTTTATACCAAAAAGTTCTTTCTTACATCATCTGAAATTTGCTACTGGAATTTCGGGCCACTTATCTTATTCTGACCCTGATGTTGACAGAACTGTGGTGACTGGTTTTCCTATGGTGACCATTCATGCATTGGAGCCAATTACTAACTCTTAGAATTCTAGCCTGCAGAGGGAATATATGTAACTGCTCTCGCTTCCCCCCGCCACCTCGGATCCTCTTCCTGCCCCTCTCGTCTTCACCTAATTTTTTCAGTCTCTTAATATTATTCACATTTTTGAACTGAGATGATTGAAAATAAAAAAATCAAACCATTATCATTGAGTCAGTTCCAATGTACTCTCTGAATATTGATAGTGACCTCCCAGATCACATAACCTCCATTTCTTAAGCCTTCATTTAATGTAAACTATACATTAATACACTGTATTTACTTATTCATACAGAATATTAATAAAAAGCACATATGCTTTACTTACATCTATAGCAAAAGATTACATCTCAAATCATATTTCTATTTAAAGAATGATATACTAGAGAAGTAAAAGAATATATGGATAGATATCTCTGCTGCCTAGAAGCATGAGCACAGCTTTAAATCATTAATTATTTAAATCATTAAGTTATTTGCATCTCTCCTGATTGATAAATTGAATATAATAATATCTATTTTACAGGAGTGGTAAATTCTTTAAAACAAAAGGTGCTAACAAAAATTGCTACTATTATGTATATTAATATTAATACCTTCATAAATCTGACCAAAAGTCTGTTCTCCAACTTTGTTTCTGAGAGTGACCACAGAGACTATGTTAACCAACATCAGGGGCACTCCTCCGCCCAATAAAGGGAAAAAGCTCCTGAGGCAGAGCATTTGTAGTGTGCATTTTCCCCCTACAGAGAGCAACTTGCTGTAAATTAGTGCACCTCTGGTGTTACATAGGGCTCTGTCTGGCCACAGTGAATATCTTCATAAAGGCGGTTTTGCTTAAAGCTCATTTTTTTGTGATGGCCAATTTAAGAGAACAGTGTGAAGGTCAGAAATTTTGTTTCCTGCTTGGGAAAAACGCTGCAGAACCTGGCAGATGTTGAACACAGCTTAGGACAGTGGTATGGAAAAAACAGGTGCATGGGTGTGTTTCTCATTTCTGAAAAGGTACAATGTCAACTGATGACAACCCTTGTTATGGAAAGTCCATCAGCTTCCTGCACAGAAGAAAATGTTGACAAAATTCATGCACTTGTGCTTGAGGACCAGCAAGAGACCACGGATGAGATGGAGGACTAGCTGGATTATATTGCAACTCAGTTCAGTGAATTTTAACTGAAGATTTGGGAATGGGAAAGGTTGCTAGGAAATTGGTGCCTCGGGTAATCATTGGCCAGGAAAAGGAGCAGCCAGTAGAAGCATGTCATGGCTTTAAAAGAACAGGTAGGAAACGACCAGACTTTTCTTTTTTTCTAAGGTAATTACTAGTGAGGAGACATGGTGCGATTCTTAGGAGCCTGAAAGCAAACATCAATCAAGCCAATGAAGATGCCATCTTTAATTGTACCCCCAAAACAAACAAAAAAACACTTATCAAATGAAACTAAAAGATCAAGATGATGCTCATTTGTTTGTTTTTTAGGTGAGGGGCATAGTGCATTTGGAGTTTACCCACCAGGTCAATCAAGCTTTCTACTGAGAGGGTCTGACAAGATCATGTAACAGTGTATGACAAAGAAGACCTGATTTGTGGCAGACGAGGGACTGGGATTTCCACCACAACAACGCACCTGCTCAGGCAGCTATCTCAGTGCACCCGTTTTTGGCAAAAAACAGCATGCCTCTCTTGTCGCTCGCACCTTACTCACCTGACCTACCTCCATGTGACTTCTTTTTGTTTCTACGAATGAAGAAGGACATGAAAGGGCAGCAACTTCAAGGCACAGAAGAGGTGAAGAAAAACATGAGGGAGGTGCAGTCAGCCATCCAAACAGATGAGTTTGGAAAATGTTTCCAATAATGGAATCACAGATTTGACAAATGTATTAAGTTTAATGGAGAGTACTTTAAAGATCATAAGGTTGTTTTGTAACATAATAATAATTAATAAATACATAGCTTTGAAAAAATTCCACTTTGGGGGGCTACCCCCTCATATATACGCCATGTATGGGAACATGAAGAGAACAAAACAGTCATTAACTACATTTGATAGTATAAATGTAGTTGAGACTATGGATAGAGACAGCAAAGGCGAAGAAGGATTGTTTAGATGAGGTTTCAGAATAGCAACAATGAAACACAACTTTCCTCTACTTCCTAAATGCTCCCCTCCCCTCATCAAGATCCCAATTCCACCTTACAAATCTAGCTGAACCAGAGGATGTACACTTGTACAGATAGGAAATGGAAACACAGGGAATCCAGGAAGATGATCCCTTCAGGACCAGTGGTGTGAATGGCGATACTGGGAGGGTGAAGGGAAAGTGGGGTAGAAAGGGGGAACCAATTATAAGGATCTACATATAACTTCCTCTCTGGGGGGTGGACAACAGAAAAGTGGGTGAAGGGAGACATGTAAGATATGACAAAATTATAATAATTTATAAATTATCAGGGGTTCATGAGGGACAGAAAAGTGGTGGGGGGACGAGGGGAATGAGGAGCTGATATCAAGGGCTCAAGTGGAAAGCAAATTTTTGAGAATGATGATGGCAACACATGTGCAAATGTGCTTGACACAATGGATGGATGGATGGATTGTGATGAGTTGTATGAGCCCCCAATAAAGTGATTAAAAAAACAGAATAGGAAGAAGTTGCAGAACTCGGAAGTTGATTGTGCCCGAGGCGGAGAGTTCAAAGAACAGGAGGAGAGCTAAGTGAACGAAAAGAGGTCCCCAGGGGTCAAAGCTGAGGGGTCAGCTTAAATGTGACAGGACCCAGGAGACCCCATTAGAGAACAAAATACTTGGGCAAAACAATCTTCATTTCCCCTCCTGAATTGACATGACATTATGTCCTTAACGTCTTCATCCTAGTTCAAATACCAACTCATTTTTCTAATTCTTATAAAAAGATGCGATATTTCTCTCATAAATATCATGGCATTTTGCTTATATTGCTTTTTCTGATAGCCACTTTAATTAAAGTCAATCAGTATTTATTAAATATATACTGTATACCATTTAATGAATACTGGATACACATGAGTGAATAGTACGGGCTAATATCTCTCTAGAACATTTACAGTGGAGGTGTGGGATGTTAGTAAGCAGGGGTAGAGCAGTAGACATAGTAAATATAATATAGAATAAAAAATATATATGTTATAAAGTGACAAATGCTAAGGGACAAATTGATGTATGAATCAAAATAAGGGAAATGAAGAATGAACGTGTTCGCTGTCATTTTTTACATGGAAGTCGTCTTTGAAAAGGTGGCTTTTACACAGAAGATGCGGTACAGCTAACAGAATCAGGACAATGGTTTAAATAGAACTCTACGTAGAGAAGACAGCCCGTCACAAAGGCCTGACCCTGGGAGCGAACTGGATGTAGTCATCAGAAATCAGGGCGTGGTGAGAAAGGAGACCTGAGAAGGGAGTCATAAGAGGCAAAACCACAGAGGGAAGAGGGAAGTTAAGGTCACTGGCAAGTTGGGGAGATTTGGATGAGTGGAGATCAGAGGTTGGGTCTTATGAGTTCACTGTAAAGATTGGCTTTTATCCCCACTTTGGTAGGGAGTCATTGTAAAAGTTTTGACATTAGATAATGCCTTAACAGTTAAAGATGGCATCTGACTTAAGGGTAAAAAAATATATCAAGCTGACTGGTTAAAATTCAACTGTACAGGAGCAGGATTAGTTCCAGAAAGACTATTTGGGAAAATGCTGAAGAAAGAAAACAAAGACCACTGACATGCTGTCTGTCCTGACTCGCAGTGACTCTTTACAGGTTTCTGAGACTGAAAACCTCTGAGAGCAGGTAGCCTCGTCTTTTTCCCATGGAGCAAGCAATGGGCTCGAACTGCTGCTGACCTCGAGCCCCACCAGAGCTTCTTACGACTAAGGCAAGGGGTTGGTCATTCGAACAAGATAGCAATATTGTTGGTGAGGAAAAGGGTTCAAACTCTGGAATTATTTTGAGGGGAGAGCTGACAGAATGTCCTGGCAAACAGAATGAGAGAAAGGGGGGGCTGAAGAGTATTGTGAAGTATCCAGGAATTACCATAAACTGATATAATTTAAGTAATCACTGGCTTGAGAAACAATTTATTGTTGAAGGTACTGTGGCTCTGAGTCAGACTTGATTTCACAGCACTGTTTGGTTTTGGGTTTTTGTTCACTAGGTTACAACATTCTTGAGAAAGCACTCTCTAATTTCATTTCTGTTCTATAGAACCAATACATTCTGTGCATAGAATTAATCTGTGCACTTTCCCGATTATTAACCAGGGTCTGGATGACGTAATGCTATAGATGGGGAGCCTGGTATCAATAGAACCAGCAGTTCTAAAGGACAGGATGGCTTTTCATGTCCATTTGTGTAGAAGACATATAAGTTAGATATGTTTAATCTAATAGGTACATGAATATTTAAAAACTTTAGTTATACCACCAGAACATTGCAAGTTAAAATGTCTATTTTTTAAAATTTGTTCCTTGTGAATATTGTTCAGCTCTGGTTTTTGTCATTGTAGCTGGTCTCTAAAATGTTGTAATCTTCATATAAGTGATGAAATACGTTCACATTTAAAGGATCGTCTTTAAATTTGCTTGTCATTTAGAAATCTGTTTCTCACTTCTAAGCTTACACTAAACCTTTCCAACTTAGCATCTTATGTAAATTTAATGAGCATTTTCTCACTCTCATCATCCAGGCCATTGGGTCATTGATTCTTATTTCTCTTTGTGCTTTTAGAGCAAAGAGACTGTCTCAATCCATCCTTTCCAGTCTTTCCGGTTTATGGACAGTGCTTTCCTGTTTTCATTGCACTTTTATCATTTATTCTCTTTTTAAAACTATTATGAAAGATTACTGAGCTAACTAACCTGTTTTCACAGAACAGTTCTCATTCTTCCTCTTTCTATCCTAAGATTATGAAAATATTTAAATCAGGGTGACGTTACAATTCCGGAAGATCAATGAAACAGAAGTGGGAATAATTAGATTAATTATTAAGTAAATAACTACAGAGATGATAATCTAGCATAACATCTATGTAATGAGAGGCTTGATCGTTGGCAGAAGTTAAAATTGACTAGCAACTGAGACACAAAGGAAGACGAGTACAGAGGCACAGAAGTAAAATTTAATTGAATGTAACAACATAATACATTACAATAAAATAAAATAAATGCTGGGTACTCTAATGATATCCATACTTGTTTTATTAATTCCAATATCTATAACACCTTTATAAATATTTTTCTTGAAATACAAATGTAATTCTTAGTCCTCCTTTTTAAACTCTCCATTGGTTCCTCATGATTTTTCAAAAACAAAACAAAAATTAAATATTTCTTCAGGCACATAGCATTTGAAAGAATTTATTATTATCAGATTCTCACTACAAGAAATGTTAAAGAAATCCTTTAACAAAAAACCCACTGCCATCAAATCAATTTTAACTCAGAGTGGCCCTAAAGGATAGAATACAGCTACTCCATAAAGTTACAAGGCTGTGAAGCTATACAGAAGAAATAAAAAACAAATTCATGAAGAATATAACAAATAGAAACTATATAGATAGACATATAGGATATTTCCTATTATTAAAATATATTTTAAATAATTGAATAATAACAATATATTATTAGCTTTTAAATATATCTGTATAAAGGAAATATATGAAAAATAACAAAACTGACAAGAAGAAAGAAAGAGAATTAAACTATTGTTAAGCTCCTTTGATGTGTACATAATATTACAAAACAAAAACTCACTGTTATGGAGGTGATGATGACTCACAGCGACCCCTGTGGGTTTCCAAGATGGGAACTGCTTAGGGGGGTCGAGTGCCATCTTGACCTCCTAGAGCTCCTGGTGGTTCCAAACTGCAAACCATGCAGATCCCAGCTCAACATGGAACCGTAAGATGACTTCTATATAGACGTTGACTACCAACCCGCATATTGTTGTTTAAAGTGCTTGCTTGCTGATCAAAATGTTGGAGGTTTAAAACCCCAAGCTGTTCCTCAGACAAAAGATGTGTCAGTCAGCTGCCATAAGCATCACAGCCTGGAAGACCCTATGAGGAAGCTCAATTGAATTGAAAATCAACCCAAAAGCAAGGAGGTTGGATTTTTTTCTATTAAAAAAGTTATGTTTTAAATCTTAATGAGTTTCCTCCTCAAGTTAGAGTTAACCTAATGACACGGATGGAGAACATCTTTCTGCACCTTCATTTACTGGTGGGGCTCAACTCACAATGAGAAGGAACAGCTTCAAAAGAACATGGAATATGTGAATTAAACTCTGAAAAATTAGAAGTTGTAAACAAAAGAAATGAAACACATAAAGTCCAATATCCTAGATATGTAACAGCCAAAACAGGCTAATATTGACCAATATTTTTTTGTCAGATAGTCATAGGGATTATTATTTCTAGTATGACAAATTCAAGAGAATTGATTAGTAGATAATATCAAAAGGAGTATTTCAAGATCTATCTTGAAGTATAACGCTGTCTGTGATAGGATGATATCTACCAAGGACAATGAAGCCAGCAAAATTATTATTCAAATTCATACACCAACCACATAACTCTTCAGCTTGAACTTCAACAAATATAAAATAAAGATGCACTGATAGTGATTCATGATTAAAACTCCAAAGTTGGAAATGAAAAGGAAAAATCAATAATTGGAAAATATGGCCTTAGTGATAAAGAATGCTAGAAATCATATAATAAAATATGTTTAAAAGCAATAACTTCATTATTGCAAATATCCTTGTTCAAAATATAAAAAGCCTCAGTCCATATAGACTTCACCATGAAGAATATGGAAGAATGAAAATGACCTCATCTGCGTGAAATGACAATGAAATAATGCAATAGCATCAGTCAAACCAAGACCAGGGGCTGACTGTGAAACAAACCAAAAACCTCATAGGCAATTTCAGGATGAAGCTGAGAAAACTAAATACAGGTTCATTAGCATCAGAATTCAATTTTTTGGTATATTGTACTTGAATTTAAAGATCATCTCTAGATGTTCTGCCTTGAACACGAAGAACCAAAGAAAAGATGAATATAGGATAACATCAAAGGACTATTAAAAAGACAGGAAAATAGAGAATAGCAAAATCAATGTCATAAAAGACTCAGAAGCTTGCTTTTGAGCATACAGTAGCTAAAGTAACTGGTAGAAATGAAAAAATAAGTGCGAGAAATTTTTATATATTATGTTTCTTCTAAAAGCAAAACAGCACCAGAAAAATTTCTCCATATTGGTGTGAGTGGCTTAAGAAAAGTAAAATTGAAATGGACCTGACATCTTTCATGACAAACAAGTGCATTTCAAAAGAAGAGATAATAAAAGATCTTAACCAAACACGGCAGCTTGAGAAGACAGCGGAAAACAGTTTAACAACATGTGGAAAGTCCTACAGTTGGAAAGCCCCAAGGGCAGAAGAGGGTGAGCAGATGTCAAGCTGAACGAACTGAAGAAAAACAGTAAGCCTCCAGTTAAAATTGAAGGATTCTACAGACAAAATATTAAATTATATATACATCAAAAGAAGATGGAAGGAATACACAAAGCACCCATATCACAAAGATTGGTCTGTATTTAATCACTCAGTAGGTAGCATTGTATCAAGAACAGGTGATACTGAAAGAAGCCTAAGTTTCACTGAAGGTGGAAGTTAAAAACAAGTTTTCAGAAATTGGAAAAATATCAAAGTAAACACTTTAAAACTCTCATGTAGCAGTAGAAGCCCTCACTAGTGTACCTCAAGAAACTGGCATAACCTACCAACCAACTGAAAGATATCCATGTTTGAGCCCATTCTTACTGGCAAGTAAAATTTTGCTGAAGATAATTCAACATCGTCAGGGAGCTGCACGTGGGACATCTTTACTGATGTCTAATTAGTCTTGGCTGAAAGCAAAGAATACCAGAAAGATGTTTACTTGTGTATCACAACTATGAAAAGATGTTGAACAGTGTGGGCCATTACAAACTATGTATTACACTGCAAATAATGGGAATTCAGGAACACTTAACTCATTCAAACAGCACAAGGGAACAGTATGCAGGCAATCAGGAAAGGTAAGCATCAGGGCTGGACCTTCTCACCATACTCGTTCAACATGTATGTGAAACAAATAATCCTCAGCCTGGATGAGATGGAAAATAATGTGGCATCAGAATCTGTAAAAGCCTCATTAACAACTGGCAACATACAAGTTAAGAAATATGCTTGCTGAAAGAAAAGAGGGCTTGAAGCACTTACTGTTGAAGACCTACTACTGCCTTCAATATGAGCCACAACTCAATTTAAAAAAACATGAATCCTCACAACTAAGCCAATCAGGATAAACGGTAGAAAGATTTCATTGATCAGAGATATAATTGGATCTACACTCAATGCTCATAAAGGCAGCAGCCAAGAAATCAAATGACAGTCACATACTGCAGTGGGCACATCTATTGTATAAGTTTCTTTAAAGAGTGAAAGAGCAAATGCGTCACTTTGAGGAATCAGACATGCAGACCCATGCCATGGTGTCTTCAGTTAGTTCATAATAAAGGAAGATCAGAGAGGATTTATGCGTTTACAATTAGAGGGTTGGAAAAGGATACTGAAAGAATGATGCCATCACAAGCAAAAGTCTTTTAGAAGATACAGCCAAAATGCTTCTTCGAAGCTCGCCTGGTGAGACTGAATCAGGAGCGTCCAGTCTTCAGAAGAAGACATCATGGGAGGTAAAAGACACGGTCATTGTAAATGAATAAGACACTTAACAGGATGGACTGACAAAATGGCTGCAACAGTGGACTCAAACATAACGACTTTGGTGCTCTGTTCTGTTGTGCACAGATAGGTCTTCACGCAAAGACTTCTAATGACACAGAACTTAATGTCGCCTATTTTAATAAAACACCAAAACACACTTTTTAATCATTGCACTGATGGGTAATTGTACATGGGGGTTTCTATTAAAACAGTTCATATTTTTATATATTATACGTCAACATAAACTCATTGGCAATGAGACAGTCACTACTAGAATGCAAAAGTAAAAGCATTTTTATTAAAAAGGGATATGTTTTCTAGAAAACCGTATTCGTAATTTTAATAAAACAGAAACAATATTCAATCTATAAAGTACAAACCAATCCTAATGGGTACAATTCATAACATCCTAAAATTGATGACTGGAGACATTAAACCTACTTTAACAATTATTTCAGCTCCAGTAAAACAAAATTCATTGCCATATAAGTAAGAAATAATGAGACACATGCTAGTGTTAAAAACAGAACCGGGGGAGAGAGGTACAAAGAAACATCATTATCCTGGCCCAGCTAACTACAGAAAAAAAGTTCATGCAAGAGATCCTAGCTCTAAGTCTAATTATTGTCCCAAACAAAGAAACCTATCCACTACCATTGAACCAATCCCGACTCCTTGGACAGAGGGGAACTGCCCTTCTCTTCCTCAGGCTGTGTATCTTTAAGGAGCCACGCCCGTCTCCCTCAGAGTGGGCTGGTGAGATCCATCCAGTGGCTTTTTGGTTACTGGCTGAGCACTTAACCATTGAACAACTACCATTCAACCCCCACACTATATCATCTTAAGTCTCATCTCTAGTTTTTGTTTATTACTCTTATTTCCAATAAAAGGCTTAATTCCCAAAATGTTCCCATATTGTTTATAAAATATACATAGCAGGTCATTGCCTATATCCTTCTACATTAGCCAACCAAAATAAACAAATATTTAAGAGCTACCACTGAAAAATAATTGTCACTATACTAGTCTGTTTTCTTATTGTTAATAATATCTGACGTTTATATAACACCGTTTGTACAGCAATCTCATATTGTGTCTCCAAACATTTATTCATTAGTACTTCCAATATTTCTATGCATGGTTTGGCAAATAATCATATCTGGTCTTCTACTTTATAAAACAAAGCCCTAACTCTTAAAGTGGCATGAGCCTACTAACTTCATATTTTCCAGCTCACAGTCCATTTCTATCTGCTAGGAGGAGGCAATACATAGAATCCACGCAGCATGAAGCAATTTGACTTCCCTGCATTGTGAAACAGCCAAGCGGTATTTGGGTCTTATTTATTCCCACCTTTTTGTATGCGATCCAGTCAAACACCCTGTCAATATCAGTTGCCTGTAGCACTTCCTGTGAGACCGGATGGGAACTGGCCAAGCCATCAAGCAGCATCACTTCATGCAGAACATCTGTCAGGAACCTCTGCTTTTCCTGCAATACAGATGAGTCAATATCATAGGTGATTCAGGGTTATGACAGAATGTGTGTGACAACTGCTACAGAATATGTGTCACTTAATTGATGAAGCTCATTAGTCTTAGATGGTGAGACTCAAGTGAAACCCAGTAAATAAAATGCCTCCTAAGTTACTTGAAAATGTAGGCGGCTGCTTTGAGCACGGCATGAAACAAAATCAATGAACTACTCTGGACTCTAAAGAGATTTTTTTTTTTAAATTGACTCTGTTTAACAGTGGGGAAAGCAAAATTTGGACAGTGGACACATAATGAAAGTGGCTAGGATACAGGCTTCGTGGGGTGTGCTACAACATAAAGACGACAATCCAGGTTTCACAGTGCCTTTGTAAGTGCATTCAGTATAAGAATACTAACTAGATTTCAGGCTTACAGTACTGTCTCACTATTTAGTATCACTAATCTCTAATACCATGTGAACAGGTCATCCTCCCTCCCCTTTCCATGCCCCCTGTGAGTGAGCGCGCACACACACACACACACACACACATTCTCTCTCTCTCTCTCTCTCCCCCCTTAAGAATGTGAAGAGAACACAAGTAATGAAAGATATAACATATGTGATGCATATGAGAATTCCAAATAACAAACACAAAGCAGATAACAATGCATAAGAATAATAATTTACCATGAAATTATAAAAAGTCAAAATTACAAGACTTCTCTTCTGTGTATCATTGAGATATCAGTCTCTACTCTATTAAAAGTAAATTTATTATGGTAGAAATAAAACACAGTAAAAAGTACTTTTCTGTTGTTTTGGATTTTAATATATCCTCCTTTAAGGAAGTGGCTTGGGTTTTGTCGCCAGCACACCAAGGATGCTGGCAGCTCTTAGTCCTCCTGGCCTCCTGCCTCCAAGGGGGGAGGAGTGAAATCAAAAAGAAGGTGTAAGGGATAACAAGGGCTAACTAGCCCCCAGACAGTTAGGAGCTAAAGAGTATCATTATGGAGATTAAAGGCTGCAGAGTTAAATTGCTCAAATCATTCTGAGCTCAGTCCTGGAGCGTCCCAGGTTTGAGCCAGCAGATAAACAGTATGTTATTTCTGAGCAAGTTGTAATTTCAAGCTGAGAGAAGACTAGTCCTGGAGTTAAATAAAATAGAAATGGAGAATAAATATACCATGAAAAGAATAGTTAACTAGCACATGTAAGTGTACATTCCTTTTTCTCATGCTTTAAAAAATATTTTGTTCATCATTGTTTACTTTGTACAGTTCAGTGGCTATATATTGGGCTTATTTATTCCTCTTTTACATTAAGAGTTCTACAGAAATCAGCTGTATTCTCTCAAAGAGAGCAATGCTGAAACAATTGAACCAAACCACATTCTCAATTACAGAGGAGTGCTCCAGATCCCGGGAGGCCATATATAAGAAGTTTACACTTGACTGAATTATATGAGAATATGGCATAAATAGGCTATATTTCTTCTCAAATAAACGTCCTACTTCAAGGCAAATTAAATAAAATGCAAATAGATATGATAGTTTAAATGGTTAATAATAAATAAAATAATACATACATATCTCATCTTGAGTCTACTAAAAAAGACATACTCAGGCTTTAGACAAATGACCTGGATTGATATAATAATGGAAAATCATGCACCAATTCAAAACAATTTTACAATTGATTTACTTCTAAGCAAATGTTCATACCTGTCATTCATGTAATTTCAAAATGTGCATTAAAAGTTACTTGATTTAGAATTGATGGAGGAAATTATAAAATATATCATTTTACTTCAACTTGACTAGTGAACATTTTTAAGAAGTACTAGCTGAAGGTGAGCTATCTCCATTCTGAAGATAAAAAGATACATCTTCAAATAGTGGTCACCTCCTGTAATACCTATTCCTCACACAAATAATCTAAAACTATAGTATATAAACCGAGTGTAAAATGATGCTTTATTTGAATTCAAGTTCCTAATATTTAGCAATACATAATATACACATTTATCAATATTAAAAATTATTATCAATATTAAAAGTAGTAAGCCCCTTTTAAAAATTTGTAATATTTAAATGATATTAAAAATGGTAATCTTAAAAATAAAAACAATCAAATTGTAGGAAATTTTGTCATATATCAATTTTGTTATGTTATATATGTACAGTGAATATTTTTATACCAATAAAAAAACAAACATTTTCTTTTCGGTAAGTAGAATGTCCATAAGCCATGTGTAAATATAGTACAGTCAGGTTATTAGCAAAACAATTCATCTACATGGTTGGAAAAAAGGATACTGTGTAATTGAGAAAAAAGGCTTATGTGCATAAAGATGAAAAGCAAGGGAAAAATCCTGGCAGGAAAACCCTCACAGAATCCTGAAGAAGGAGTACCCTCAACTGAGGAGAAAGCGAGAAAGATCCTAGCCAGAGGCAAGTCCAATTTCAGAAAACCTCAGAGTCTCAAGGGGAAAACATACTAATATTCTACAAAGACTTATGCCTATGTCACTACAAAATTTAAAATTATATACAGCATCCTAATTTTCAGTGACCCTCCTCAGCAGCAACAGGAAGAACAACAACAAGAACAAAGGAATCACTAAGTATTGATTCATTGTCTGTTGTTTACCAGGGGTTGGGAACTAAAAACAAAGTCAAACTTAATGAGCTTCTATACTATGACCCGGCATGGCATCCGGAGCCCACACTGACACACTGAAAGTAACTTTTTAGTACAAGAAAAGATGGATGGATGTCTGTGTTTTGTAGGGAAAAAAATCTATCTGTGGTGTTTAGTCAAAAGCTAATTTTATTTCATAGTTTAATGTCAAAGGGGTGGCCAGTCTACCATGGTCACAGAATCAGCAAAACAAGCCAAATTGAAGAACCTGAGTTATGTTTAAAGGGGACTTAATGTTAATAGGTGCAATGATTCCTATTATTACAATACAAGCACTGTATTAAGTTTTTTAATATCTGCATATCTAAATAGTTTCCGTAATCTCTTTGATACATATTCTTTTATAGGAAAATGCATGTTGAAGGATGAGTTGCTCAGATGGATAGGGGAAGCAGCTCAAAATGGTAAACTATAATCAGAGAAAACAATCTAGCACAAGGATTGACATACAACCGCCTCCCACAGGGACAAACAACAGAAAAGTGGATGATGGGAGACAGAGGATGATGTAAGATATGAAAATAATAATCTATAATGTATTAAGGGTTCAGGAGGGATGGAGGGAGGGAGAAATGAGAAGCTGATATCAAACGCTCAAGTAGAAAGAAAATGCTTTGAAAATGATAATGGCAACATATGCAAATGTGCTTGATACAATGGATTATGATAAGAGATGTAAGAGCCCCCAGTAGAAGTATTTAATAAAAAAAACCCACCAAACTCCACACTGTTTGAATCCTCAAATACCAACTTAAAGAGTTTGGTTTTTAGACAGTAGCAGAAATAATGTACAGTAAAAGTTATGTCTTTGTAAAATTAACTTAACTGCAGTATTCATGGAGGTTGGAGGTATGTAGACAGGAGACAGGAAGTGGCCACAGTACCTGAGAGAGCTTTTGGTGGAGTATTAGAACAGGTGTTAATGAAAGATGGGTGGAGCTCAGAGATAATCTTTAATGATAATTAAGTTGACATTGATGTCTTAGTCCACTTGTAAATGATGGGGACGGAATTCTCAGAGATTCACATGGCTTACAAAATGAAAGAATAATAAAAACAAATTAAAAACCATGAAGTCATTAACAGGAATCAGAGAGAAAGTTTGGTTTGGAGGGCAAGCTACAAGGTCAGCTATAATATCCTCTGATGAAAGGGACCATGACTCAAAAGGAGATGCACAACAGGCAACTACAGGGAAAGCCAGAGTCCTGGAGCAAAGGGAAATGGTCAAAATGTTGCCAATAAATTGTAGTTTGTATAGAAAAATCAATGTAATGTCAGAATCTATTTTTTATTTCTTACATTAGCATTTCATTCGTTAGCATTTACCATTATATGTGGAAAGAATTAGAATTATTATCACATTCTTAAATATGCCTGAGTCATTTATTCTATTCTTTGATATCTCAACATGAGCTCCACCCGAACATGTCAAAGCGTGATAAGCTAAACCGCATAGGCCCCGTCTAACAACCGTCACAAAGAGCCCAGGCAGTGCAGATTAGCCACTGGACCATTAACCACAGGCTTTCTGCTCCCATCAAGGTTTACGGCCTTGGAAACCCCATGGGACAGTTCTACTGATTCTGACTCATAGGGTCACTACGAGTCAGCATCTGTCACTAGTGATAGGTTGAAGATAAGGAGAACTGATAGGAAGAGGTCAGTATCATTTAAATCGATTATGAGATGGAATCATTTTAATAAAGGGTAAGACCAGACAGTGGTTTTGACTCTGTCTTGGGGGTAGGGGGAAAGTAAAGGGTATCATGAGAGGGACAAGGGGTAGGGTCAGAGTGGAAGAGCAGAGAAAAATCTGAACGACTATCAAAAAAAGGTAGATACATGAAGCCAAGTTTAGGAGGATCTGAGTGAAACGTGACCCAATTTAAGACACGGTGCGGTATGCACAGGCACGGAGAGATCAGGAAAGAAATGCCTACAGCAGATGTAGGTTACATCAGAGTAGCTTAAAAGATTCAATTATCTAGAAGGAGGGATGTAACCATAAAAGGATCTTTTAGCATTCCTAAAATAAAATACATTAACAGTGCTCAAAGTTTGATAAAATAGCCCTGATTAAAAGAAAAACACCTCTCATTCACTGTATGGTCTTGAGCAAGATGCTGAGCCTTTTCAGACCTCAGTGTCTCTCAACTGTAAGTATATGGGGTTATGAACAGAGAAGAAGAACATGTGTTGTTCTACAACTATTTATTGAACTCCTGCTGCATTTCAGATGGTGTGGGTGGTCATGAGCATCGAGGTGCAAAGCATGGGCCCTACCTTCAAAGACTATAGTTATAGAAGGGAAAAGGGGTGAAAACAAACAGTGAAAAACCATTTCTTCTACATACAAAATAAAAGTGGGTTCCAGATATATTTTGACTACACAGAGAAAGCAGTGGTTTTATATTCTTTGGCCTGGTGAAGGGCCAGGAAGGTGCCTGGGGTGATAGTTTGAGTTGTCTTTTTTAAGAGAATGAAAGAGAAAGGGATATTTTCGGCACACAGGGCTGGGTGGGCAGAGTAATGAAAATCAGAAACAAAATGGGATAAATGGTTGGGGATGAACAGAGAGAGAGAGAGAGAGAGAGAGAGAGAGAGAGAGAGAGAGAGAGAGAGAGAGTTTTCAAGCATTTCTCATGGAAGTCTAGGAATCTAGAGGAGTGACTTTATCATATTCATGGGTAGAGACTTAACTGTGAATTAAGAGTGAGGAATAAAAAGAAAACAAGAGGCAAACAACATTTCTTAACTCCACACAAGGTTTACAATATGGACTGGAGCTTTGTGATCACAAAATATTGTTAGCAATTGTTTCTTTCAAATTTAATTCAATTTGGGGGTAACCAATGGAGATCAAACAAAATAATATACTTCATGTCTGAATTAAATAGAGATGTAAGGATAAGTCAAAAAGTATTACTATAAAATCATATAAGCAAAATTACTAAAATGTGAAGCTACTGCTTTTCAATAAACCTCCTAAGTCTATCCACTGCTGGTGGCAGTCTTTCTATCTCACCTTTACCCAAATAACTCATCCTTCTTCGATTTATACCTTCAAAGCAGAAGTTCTGTTGTTCTGAAGGGGCTCCTTAATAAAAAGAAGCCTGAAGTGGCAAGATCAGGGTGGTAAGGTGGATGTGGGAAAGTTGCCAAACAAAATTCCCAATAAAATAGAGCACACTTTGCTACCCCAGGAGAACTAGTACCCCTGTCCTGGCTGTCCCCACAGCACTCTCTACATTCATTGCTCTCTCTCCCACAGGACTCGGCTTTCCTGCTGACTTTCAAGCTAACTGAAATTGCCACATAAAACTAAATTCACAATTATGAGGTTTATTAGGGGCTTTACGAAGTTAAATTCATGTGAGAAATGCTCAGGATACTGGGTTCATTCAGGACCGTTTCCTCTCTGCAGTGCCCATACTCAGCCCCTCTCTGGCCCTCAGCCTCTTGGTGGACCCCGGCCCTGCTCTGGCAATGATACAAAGCTCTTTTAGGCTGCCAATAAATGCCCGAAGAATCTGTCACCCACTCTAAGCCTCTCCCAGAAGTGACTCAGCTCTAGCGCCACGGGTCAACAAGCCAAGCTCCCTAAATTAGGTGCACAGAAGAACCCCACTTCATAAGCCAGCATCCTGCCCCCAAACATTCAACCTTCCCTGCTCTGCAGTATGGGAAGCCCACTAGTCTGTCTCATCATCCAGCCCCTGGTCTGGCTGCGGATCCTCTGCCACTCCTCTGGTGTCACGGCGGTCTCTTGGATCAAGTGCATGTGCAGGGACCTTAGGGTCCAAAGGACACACCCCTCTCCTGGCTTTTCTTTCTTCCTAGTGGTGATTCTCCCCAATGGTTTCTGAGATGGCTTGTTTTATACCCATTGGTATGGTAATCACGATTAACTTTATTAGCAATTACTTACAGCTGAATCATAATCCAATCAGTATTTCCCCCAACCTTATTATCCAGACTGATCGAGAAAATAAATTTCATTTCGTTGGAGGAAGCAAGAGTTGTCTGGAAGAACCAAAATTAAAGAACCAGAATTCACAGTCTTGCATTGTGAATGCAGTTTTCAGTATTTTAAAAACGTCTTCATAATGCATCCCTGTAATCGCCCTGTTTCCTTTGTGAGAAACCAATCAGGATCATTCCTTTAGAATCTCCCCCAAACAACCACCATGACCTTCTGAGTTGAACTTTGTGACTGAATTTAATGGGCCCAACAGATCGTCTCTGAAGTCGCTGCTTGGTTGGACCTCCCTTTTGACGGTACCCCAACGACAGACTGTGGCTGCCATCGAATCAGTTCCAACGCCTATGGACCTTACATACAAGCGAAGTCAGCATGGCCCGCTCCTGCGCCACCTTCTCACTGCTCTTGCGCTTGAATCCGCTGTCAGTCTGTCTTGTTGATGCCTTTCATCTTTTCTCATGTCCTTTTCCAGAGAATGGTCTCTCCTGACAACACATCCAAAGTATCTGAGATCAAGTCTCACCACCCTTGCCTCTAAGAAGCATTCTCACTATACTTCTTCTAGGAAATATTTGTTTGTCCTTTGGCAATCAATAGTATTTGACAGATAAGTGATGATTAATGAGTAATAAGAGTATATCACTGCAATAATGTTTCTGCAGTCACCCACTCATCACAGAGACATGCTTACAAGTGTTTTATTTGGAATAAACTCATGTAAACTGAAACCCTACTATCGATTCTCTTGACTTGCCCGTAGATAGACATATATATATACATATATATTCATGTATGTATAAAAATAACCAAATAAATGGAATGTATTCCTTCTTAGATATTTGAAATAATACCTTATTCCAAAATATATTTTCTAAATGTAAATTAAATCTAATCACTATGAAACACTGAATGTTTTTAAAGCCCATAATGTTCTCTTACGTAATATAGGTACTTTTCTAATCCATTGTTTCTGATCAATAAAAACATTGGATTAAATTATTCAACAATGTAATCTAAACCTAATTGTTTACTGACTGTTTACTGTACGAGAGGGGCTGTATTAGTACTAAAAGGCTACAGAAACAAATATAACTACAATCTTTTTCTTGCCTCTAAGAAACTCCCTGTAGGTAAAGAACAGTGGACAGGTGTACAATCAGTTAACATCATGTGACACATGCAAGGTTATTAGCATAAAGAAACTATAATGATGTAGCGATTAGAGAGAAATTTAAGGGTAAAATGTTTTTTCTGGACTTATGCTCTTGTTAATTTCACATCAGTTAATTCATCTATTTGGGAGAAAAGATGAGGCTTTCTACTCCTGTACCGACTACTCAGTCTCAGAAACTCACAGGAGCAGCTTCACCCTGTCCTATAGGCCCACTATGACTCGATGGCACTAAGTGAATACACCATAAAGAAATAAGATGTAATATGCCATCTATGTTTCATTTCTATGAAAATCTATCTTATCATAAGAACAAGATTAAAAAGATTTCTCAGTTCAAAAGTTCGCCGCATGTATCATTACTAACATGAACCCCAGAACTATACAAGGTTAAAATAAAACAGACAGGTACACACACACAGCTGAGCTTTCCACTCTTATTCTTCATGATTTATTCATGTCATGACAAAGGTGAAAGTAGAAGAATATGATCAAGAATTCAAACTAGAGGAAAATGTATTGAAGAATAAAATCTACTAGGTTTCATTCATGCTTCACAGTGACATGGTATCTAGTTAACTTTTCAATTACCATAAGTAAACACATAATATAAATGCATATTTCTGAAATTTAGAAATTATTTGGATCCCAAGTGTGCTATGATATTAAAAGAACCTAACTAATTTATATTTTATAGATAACTTAAACATACTTGTAGATAAAGTAAGACTAAAAAATAGCTATTGAAAATAATTTCTGATTCTATATAACAATGTATATAAAAATTAACATTTCAAAATTCAGTTAAAATAAGACACCTGAGAAAATGAAATACATTATTTTCATATATAGGTTATAGAAACACAATATTTATATTGAAGTCAAACTTGTATAAGCAAATACATATACACTGGGCATTAAAAATAAATTTTGAAGCAATCATTTTTAATGTGTTCAATGCAATAAACACAAGGTTTGCTTCTGTATTTGTAGACAAAAGTTTTCAGAGAAAATAGTACATGAACAGAAACTTCAGGAAGCTCTCTTATGACACTACACTATGCCAGGATCTCAGTAATAAGCTCCTTCGGAACTCAAGGAACCATGCTATCACCTATTATCCCCTCTGCCACCCAGGGTCACTTAAGGCCTTGGACATAGGATGGGGCAGTTCATCTACGTCCTATAAGAGCACCAGGAGTCAAATTTGACTTGTGGACAAGAAATGGGTTTGTGTTTTTCTGTTGTATAGTAACTATCTGAAATAAGTATGGGGTTCTTTTAACTGTCGATCACTTTTCATCTACTGCAAAGCCATCAGTTTGCTAATGTGTCTGAATCAACGTATGAACTGAGAAAGCAACTCTATTTCTATAAGAATGTCCTGAGCAACTTTATCAGTGACTTAAGTGACTCCTGGCTCACGACTTTAGGAGCTGCTGGCTTGACAGCAATGAACAGCAGCACGCTCTCAAACAAGAGAACGTGGGTCACATGGTGGGTCCCTTCAGCAACCACATCCTGCAGCTGTTGTGTATCCTTTGTAATTTTCAAGATCCCTGTGCCATACTTCCTAATAGCCAAGACCTGAAGCACCTCAGAGAAAATGCTAAGGTTGAACATTCACTGCATTGGATTATAAGCAATCAAATCCTGGAATTCCCACAGACTTACTCAATCCTCTTAAAGCTACAGTGCAATATTGGCATGGCAGATGTTATCATCAATCCATCACTCAAGTTTTCATTAATTACGATAATCTTAGGTCTTTTACAATAATCATGAAGATGCTCCAAACACTGTCAATCATAGTAATAATTATGAACAGGTTGTCTAATTACATAGCTCATTCTGATTCTAGTGGCCCAAAAAATTACTGTGAACAATCACCATATGCTAAGTGTTTTCCTACAACCCTCTTAATTAACACAAGTAATTTAATTTCCCCTTATTTTTTGAGGATTTTATAACTTCTTCCTCTGTTTTGCTCCAAATACATGTCCAATATTGTTTCATGTATTTTTAATCTCTATATTATTTTTAGTCAAATAAATGCAGTCCTGATATAGACACGGGAACTAATGTTTTTCATAATTTATCTGATTATTTCATTTCATAATTATTGTTATTTTGTCCGATTTTATGATGAAGCCCTTCCTATGTGCTGTAGAGTGAAACGTTGAGACGTGATGGTAAACAAGACTGTCCCTGATATGGTGTAATCTCCCAGGGGAGTCTGTTTTCCTCTCCTGTAATACTTGTTATCATTAACTGCTAATGAGTCAGCTCACAGGTCTTGGAGGCCCCGGTCAAGGCATCAGTCTTTCGATGGATGTTGGACTGTATTGTTGTGATCCCCAGAAGTTGTATTATAGGTCTTTCTTCCTAGTTCATCTTCATCTGCAATTTCTATAGAAGCAGTATAGCAGCATGTAAGCCTCCACAGACAGACTGATGGTGGCAGGACTGCGGTGCGTGGGCTGGGAGCTAACTCTGGGTCTGTTGGTTTGAAGATTCTACCACTGAGACACCAATGCCCCATCTTTTCACACAGACTCAAGCCTGCTGACTCTTCATTTCAGTGTGTCATTTCAGGATCCTGCCCAGATTTTTTAAGCTTCTGAGAGATATTACCTCTGACAAGATTCTCATCTTTCAATAATCCTATCTCTACTTTGACACTGAGAATATTATACTCTATCTCTATACTCAATTTTCTGACAGCCGATAAGACATTAAAATCAAATAAAATTTGGCAATCCTTTTAAGTCCTGGCACATGTATTCCTCACATCATCACAAGAAATCTGTGTCATTTTTCAGATACACATACTAAGCTAATCAAGGTACTCTAATATTGATTAGTAAAATGAAATTCATAGTATTGGTTAATGCCTACTAATTTTCTTAAACATATTTCAACACTGTTTCAATCTTAAAATCATTCAGTCTGAAAATTTACAAGGATAAGCTAAGCAACACTAACTTTTTTTTTCTTTTTTTACATTTTATTAGGGACTCATACAACTCTTATCACAATCCATACATATATATACATCAATTGTATAAAGCACATCCATACATTCCCTGCCCCAATCATTCTCAATGAATTTGCTCTCCACTTAAGCCCCTTGCTTCAGGTCCTCTTTTTTTTTTCCCTCCCTCCCCTTTCCCCCCTCCCTCATGTGCCCTTGGTAATTTATACATCGTTATTTTGTCATATCTTGCCCTATCCGGAGTCTCCCTCCCCCCCCTTCTCTGCTGTCCCTCTCCCAGGGAGGAGGTCACATGTGGATCCTTGTAATCAGTTCCCCCTTTCCAACCCACTCACCCTACACTCTCCCAGCATCGCCCCTCACACCCTTGGTCCTGAAGGTATCATCCACCCTGGATTCCCTGTGCCTCCAGCCCTTATATGTACCCGTGTACAACCTCTGCCCTATCCAGCCCTGCCAGGTAGAATTCGGATCATGGTAGTTGGGGGGAGGAAGCATCCAGGATCTGGGGGAAAGCTGTGTTCTTCATCGGTACTACCTCGCACCCTAATTAACCCATCTCCTCTCCTAAACCCCTCTATGAGGGGATCTCCATTGGCTGACACTTGGGCCTTGGGTCTCCACTCTGCACTTCCCCCTTCATTTAATATGGTATATATATACATATATACATATACATATATACATATACACACATATACACATACATACACACACATATCCTTTTTTTTTTTTGCATGATGCCTTATACCTGGTTCCTTGGCACCTCGTGATCGCACTGGCCGGTGTGCTTCTTCCATGTGGGCTTTTTTGCTTCTGAGCTAGTTGGCCGCTTGTTCACCTTTAAGCCTTTAAGACCCCAGACACTATCTCTTTTGATAACCGGGCACCATCAGCTTTCTTCACCACATTTGCTTATGCACCCATTTGTGTTCAGCGATCCTATCATGGAGGTGTGCAGTCAATGATATGATTTTTTGTTCTTTGATGCCTGGTAACTGATCCCTTCGGGACCACTCGATCACACAGGCTGGTGTGTTCTTCCATGAAGACTTTGTTGTTTCTGAGCTAGATGGCTGCTTGTTTATCTTCAAGCCTTTAAGACCCCAGTCACTATCTCTTTTGATAGCCGGGCACCATCAGCTTTCTTCACCACATTTACTTGTTCACCCACTTTGGCTCCAGCCGTTGTGTCGGGAGAGTGAGCATCATAGAGTTCCAATTTAATAAAAGAAGGTATTCATGCATTGAGGGAGGCAACACTAACTTTTTTAGAATATGAACCAAATTGCTAATTTATTCTGTATTATTTTAATTTATGAAATAAATAACAATTCAAGTAACTTGAATTCTGTAACAAATTCTTATTGACTTGATGAGTAGTTTCATGAAATACTCTCATTTTTACACTTTAATTTCAATATTTAGTGATATAACTGGGCAGTTCATCAAATACCTGCCCTGATCACATGCTATCAGATCACAGAAGACTTTATCATCTCAGTGAAATTAAAAATTATTTCTTTTTCTGATTTGAAGGTTTAGTAATGTACAACAACTACTCCAGCCCCGAGGAGCATACAGAACAGAGAATCTCAGGCCCAGAAAATTACCCAATTCAGAAATAGTTTTCATTTTTATTTCCCCACCAAATAAATATTACCTTATTTATAAAGCAAGCTATCATATCCATAAACTGATTATTGAATTAGTTGAGGAAAATTCCCTATATGGAATATAAACTCTGAATTATCAATCCATTTGTATTGTATAGAAATATTAAATTATCAACATTTCAGAATTATTCAGGAATAGAAGAGACATATTCAAAATATATGTGAAGATCCTCTTTTTTCTGCTCGTCTCATAAATTTTAATAAATGGTTCATAAAATTCTCCATCACAAAACATTCTTGGGCTCTATGTGCAGTAAAACTGTACGTCTGCTTCTCACAGTAACAATGGTATTGGTAATAATGATAGGGAAACACTCTTAATGTTTATCTTTAAAATTACCATATGACTGAAGCAGTACAGGGATTTTAAATATAAAGAACATTTTGGAGATGGATAAATAAGATTACATTGTTAGTATGTGAAAGAGAACCAAAATTTGAATCTATGGGCCAGTGTTGGTGATTGTTGGATGCTATTGAGTCAGTTCCCAAAAAAACCAAAATGGAAAATTCTTTGCCAGAGAGTTGATGCTGATTCATAACATAGGCCAGTCAATGCTAACTCATCCTGTAGGTTCAGAACTTCCCCCTTCACGTTTCTGAGGCTGTAACTGTTTACTGGAGTAGCAAGTCCAACTTCCACGATGTCATCGGGGCTCCTTTATAAATGGTAGGGTAGCCGAAAGATTCATCGAACTTCATTGTAAACATGTGTCAGGTTGTACTCCTTGTATTGATTTTAAGATTATATTAACTCCATTTGCTGATTTATTTAGAAAATAATGAAACTAAATTGATAAAATATAAATCACCTTTTGGGGTTTGTGTTAGTCTGGGTACTTTAGAGAAACAAATGCACAGAAATGCATGTATAAGAGAGTTTTATATAAAGGGGAAGTGAACATCAAGAAAACCTCCCAACCCAGTGCTGCCCAAGCCCACAAATCCAACATTAGCCCATATGTCTGACACCAATCCACAAAGTCCTCCATCTCACAAAACACACACTATGATGCCGACTGCAGGAGGAAAGTCGAATCAGTGAATGTGTAAACATCTCAGCGCTGGCAGGGGTCTCCACACAGCTGCTCCAGCACCCAGGGCTGCATCGGGGTAGGCCCATGTGGCTTCTCCTCAAGAATGTCTTGCAGGAAGTGAGCCTGGCCAGCTGAAGTAGGGAACTGGCTAAGGTAACTGCACCCTGATCTGACCATCAGAAAACAAGAGACCTGAGAATTAGAAAGGCGAGGCTCACTGAGCCATTTATCTTTCTGTCCTTTAATGGAGCCCACATATGTTTGTCAGCCAGGTTGGCACAGTAAACTAACTACCTCAGGGTTCATGGATGCAGACCCCAAACCCACTCTCATCGAGTTGATTCTGACTTATAGTGACTACCTGACCTAGGATGTCGACCTGACCTTTAGTGTTTCCAGGAATTGAAATCTTTATGGGAGCAGAGCGCCTCATCTTTCTTTTGAGGCGCAGTCCAGTGTGTAACCAACTCTGCCACCAGGGATCCTTCATGGATGCAGAGAGATACCTAAAGGGTGTAAAGCATGGTGGTTTGGAATCATATAATACACTTCACACTCTTGAGAAAAGCAACAATAGAGAAGACGTGTACTCTCAAAGGATCGGTTTAGTAAATTATCTTTCTTCGGGATAAGTGAATACATGCCATGTGTTTTGTGTTATATAGTAAATGTTTCCTATTCTTTAATGGTAAAATTCTTTCATTATTAATGGATGACAAATACATCTCTTTTCCCCCCTTTCTCTTCACAAAGATCTTGTGATAGTTTCTTTGTGTGCCAAAAAGGAACCTGTAGGAAGATGTGGGTGGAGGATAGCCTGTCAATCAGGTTTCAGCTTGATGACCTCCTTAGGAGGTGAGACCAAGATCAATGGCTCTCTGGAGGCAGGCCTCTCTCCCTCTCTCCCAGGTGCTTGAACCAGCCAGTGAGCTGCCTGAGCTGCCTGCCCCATCTCAACAGGTGTGCTGTGGTAGCTTAGCTGTGGGATGTGCAAAGCTCTGTTCCACCTGGTGGACCTTGTCACTGTGCTGCTCCACCTTGCTCTGTCTGCAACCTGCGGGCTGACTCCGCTTGTCTTGCCATCACTGCATACACTGCAACAACTGCCAGCTACATCGTCTCACTACACCTCCAGGCTCCACCGAGACCTGCTTTGCTTCCCTGAGCTACCTGCCTCTGCTCCACCTCACTACTTCCTCATCCTACTGTCTGCTTCGTTGGCCTTGGGCTAGTGACCATGTAAATTGGAGTATCTTTTATATTAAATGTCCCATGAAAGTGAGTTGGCCTGAAATCTCTGTGTTGCTGTGCAGACTACTTTGCTGCTAATTTGTTTCACTCTATAAATTACTATCTCTGTATCGACCTATCATCTGTAATCATAAGCGCCCTGGTTTGGTTTCTGTAGAAAGCCCTGCATAACATATTAACGTAGAGCTCTTCTTTATTTTGACTGATGACCTTTCTCTGGTGTCATCTGCGCAGTGGTAAAGTAATTTTATGAAAATTAAAAGCAAAACAAGCCCAGTTTCACTAGTTTAGACATGGCGTTGTGTTGTAAGGGTTTTTAGATCGCATAGCTGCCTGGCTAAATATGAGTGATAATTACAAATTCATTATTTTTTAGGTATCTTTTTAATCCCCAGTGTTCATTGTTGGTTGTGTGTCATTATAGGTTTTGTAAGACAAATTATTTTTAACTAACATGGAAACATGCTAAATGATATCTGATGCTGAACAATTATTATAGGGAGATGTACACTGCTATCAGAGATGGTGACCAGGAGAACAGCATAATCCACTGTAATAAAGATATGCTTAAAGGCACGGATATCTGACAGAACACTTCATAGTTTTGGCATCTCTTTTTGGTGTTATCAAAATTTTAGTTTATCAAATGTGTGTATATATATATTTAGCAAGTTGGCATATTTTGCTTACCTACTGCTCTTATTTGAAAAAGGAATAACTAGAGTAACTTTCCCTACAATATAAAATTATATAAGGGGTATCCTTGCATTACTATTCAGCTTCACGTTCATTAATGGTCTTCTAACTGGGAAATATATGATTTTTCCCCATTTAGTACTTGGTTTTAAAAGTCCTCAGGACACACAGAAAGACCTTGACACCCAAAATGCCTTAAAACGGTTCTCTGTGAAAATTCCTTATTCTGAAAGGAATGCTTATTTATCTTTTATCTCTAGTTTCAAAACTCAAAACAGTATTTTCTAAAATGAATTCATGTTTTTAAAAAATCATTGACTAAGAACATATATAAAATTCTTTTTAAAATTTTAATAAATCATTTTATTAGGGGCTCTTATAGCTCTTATATCCATATATCAAATGTATCAAGCATATTTGTACACATGTTGCCATCATCATTTCCAAAACATTTTCTTTCTACCCGAGCCCTTGGTATCAGCCCTTTTTTATCCTCCCTCCAACCCTTATGGACCCTTGATAATGTATAAATTATTTGTATTTTCATATTTTACACTGTCTGCTGTCTCCCTTCACCTACTTTTCTGGTGTCCATCCCCCTAGGAGGGGTTATATGTCGATCATTGTGTTCAATTATCCCTTTCTCCCCCCACCTTTCCCCTACCCTCATGGTATCACTATTCTCGTTATTGGTCCTGAGGGGTTATCAATGCTGGATTCCCTGTGTTGAGAGTTCTCATCTGAACCCGTGTACATACTCTGGCCTAGCCAGATTTGTAAGGTAGAACTAACTTGAAGGTTTGTTTTAAATTTGAAAAATTCAAATAAAAATTTGAGGAAATGAAACTAAAACAAACCTCCAAAGTACATACCTGGATTTATAGGGAGGAAAACAGGTGTGAATACTAATAACCAATGTTTATTTTCTCTTTCCTGTCTAACATGTCTTGCCTAAAAGAGCTATTCTGCCATTTGAAGCAATAAATAAAGAAGACTTACAGTCCCAAGACTTAAATGACACACCTTGATAACCTCCAAGCTCTTCAAAAGCCACTAAAAACCAAATGGAAGCCCAAAGTCCTAGTTTTTGTAAAGGAAATAAAGGTGTAAATAAACCTTACCGTGTGAATGAATTACTTATTCTTCACCGATGTATTATTACACTCATAAATCAATTTTTCTTTTATTTGCCACTAAGCTTCAAACCCAATTAATACACTTCAACAATTAACACCTGTATATCCTGATACAGTCTTGCTTCTGATTGATGCCCTTTGCATGGCCACTAGTGAGTCAGCATCACATTTGACTTAAACATATAGAATTAACCTTATAATAAGAAAGCAAGCATACATAAAATTTGTTTATATATTAGTTACACTAATAGCTATTTTAATACACAAGTATAACAAGTGAAATATCGAAATATGATTTTTCTACTCATTTCTTTGTAACTCCTGCCAAATGATTGTATGGTACTATGCACATAGGGTGTACACAACACTAAGTGAGAGCATTGGTCAGTTTTCTTTACCACGTCCTCACCCCCGCGCATGAGCATAAGGAGCTGCAGGAACTGCCTTGCTCTTCCACGTCCTCTTCTCTGGGCTCTGTGCCTGACCCAAGGGCTGCTCTACGTTGACCGCCCAAATCTGAGAGGTGACGGGCACTGCCGTGTTTGCAGCTCCCATGGGCTCATGCCCCTCCGCACCCACCTGCCTGTGATCTTTCTGCTGCACCAGCCTGCAGCAGCAGCTTGAAGTTACGTGAGTCTGAAGAGGGACTTATGGACCGGCATCATGGACTGGAGTTCAACTGTGCCGGGATACAATTACTTGAGATACAATTCTTTCTTACACAGAAATGAGTTTCACTGGGTTTGTTCTCTAGAACACCCAGCCTAACTCATTATGGTCCAGTCATGGGACCATAAATCATAAGATGCACAGCGGAGATTCTCTGACCTCTGCCTTATGAGATTGGATTTTTCTTCCTGGGACAGCTGGAGAAAGTCGGATATAGCCACGTGCTTTGCTTGGCTGTTATCTATCAAGGACATGGGAAGTGACATTTTTGATTCTTATAAGCTGGACTTGGTTATTTCTACTGTAATGGTGAAAATAAGTGCAGAGGATGTTAAATTTGAGTTCAGGGGGAAAATATTCTTCTAGGACTTTTCTATAGTGACAGAAGGCCCAAGCCTGGTTTGGTCTTACCTGAGGCCTATGGTCTTATTGTATCTGAATCAGACAGTTAACTAAGAAAGTATTGGATTTGACTGCTTTAAGAATTATGTTTAAGATGTGACTGTACTGGGATTATGTTGTTTTCCCTACTTATTGACATAATATTTGGCAGAAATGAAGGTTGAATTTAATGATCACAGAGACTTTCTAAGCTCACTGGCTTCTTGTACAGTTGGATCTGTGAAATGGGAATTAGGAATGGCTTGCATGGAAGGTTTAGCAAAGCTAAGCCCCACTCAGTGCTTTGAGTGGCAACACGTTTGCATTTTGAAAGAATTACAAAGAGAGACAATTGCTGGGAGACAAGAAAAACAGGTGTCTTTGCCTTTTTGAATTGTGCTCCAGCAGCTTGTGCCTAAGCTGGGAACCAGGAAGAAAAGCTCCCTCTAGGATTGAAGGTCACAAAGCATCTGTGGGCAGCCAAAAATGCTTGCTAGGTGACCACCTGGATCCACTTGGTGAATTGAAGTGGAGGAAATTCAGCAACAGAGAGACATGTTGAGTTTGGACACTGATACTTTAGACTTGGTGTACAAGACTTAGAGGCCAGATGAAACAGATAAAACTGAAGTTTGAAGAGTTTTTGCAGAGTCTATGTTGATGGCATGACAGTGCTATGGAGCTAGAGTTGTAGAGACTTTGTGAAGGGCCATTGTTCTGAAGCAGAGGGAGTTCTGTGGGGGAACTCCGTAGCTTACTGTGTACACACTGACCTAGCTAGGAATGGCTAGTACTGAAGTGACCAGAACTCAACCAGATGAAGAGAAGTGATTTGACCTTGTGAGCTGGTTCACTTTGCCTGCTGACTTGATGGATGACCAATGTCGACTTGACTTCCCTTCTGTTTGAAAATTCATAAGGTTTCCACTGGAAGGAATATTCCTCACATCAAAGATCAAGCTTGTTTACTCTGAGCACTAGAGCACCAGAGAAATAGGCAGTTTAGAAGCAGAGTTCCCAAAATAGGGGAGATAAAGGCATGAAGTGGCTGGCTTACAAAGTGTCAGAGGTGGGGGAACATATGAATAGGATTATGGAATTAAGGTGTGGGTGTCAGAAAGCTGTAATCATTAGGCAGAGGATAGTTTTGCTTAATTCACCTATAGAATATAAGGCTGTGTTAGTCCAGGTAGACTAGAGAAGCAAATTCACAAACATGCATATGCATATGAGGTTTACATACAAGAGCAGTTAAATATTGAGAAAACATTATAGCCCAGTCCAGATCAAGTCCATAAGTCTGGCATTAGCCCATATGTGTGATACCAATATATAAATTGCTCTTCAGATGAAACCAATGCAGGGACAGGAAGATCATAAGCCAGTAGGTGGGAAGTCGTATGAATCCAGTGGCACTGCAAGCATCTCAGCGCTGGCAGGGGTCTTCACAGGGCTTCCCCAGCACCCAGGGCTGCATCAAGTAGGTCCATGTGACTTCTCCTCAGGGATGTCCCCCAGGGAGTCAGCCTTTTCAGTAGAGCATTTCCGAGGGAGTGAGGAGAGGGAGGAAAAATGTCTCCCGTCTCTAAGGAGGAAAATATCAGAATTCCCAGAATTCTCAGAAGGCCATGCCCACACAGAGGCCTCACTGGCTGCGACCTGATTGCCAGACTAGACTGTACGCCTTCACTCTTAGTCCTGGCAGGTCCAAAATTGGCACCAGATTATGTAACTACCACAAGGGCTTAAGTAGGGCTGGTGTATTTTCAGTAGTACCTCTGTTAGTTGTATCATATTAGGTACAAATAAAGTCAATGTTATCTCTGTTTTGAAATTATTTATGGCTAAAAACATCTGTAAAGGTGTCAAATTGACAAGTGATGGCCTGTGGTGATTGGATTACTTTATGCCAACTATACACTCTGAACTAGGGGTGGAGTCTGACCTATCAAATGTCAGTTATGATACCTCGTTGGCGATGTGGCCTTTTGTATGAGTAAGGGGCTCTGAAAACTGCCTCCCTCTCATCACTTGGCCTTCCTCCTCTTTAGGAGTTCCCTGGGCTGCTGCGTCTACCTCCAAAGGTGGCCCCATATGGGCCGCTTTACCCTGAGGACTATTGGCACCCTGATGTTTCCAGCAACCTTGGATCCACACAACTCTGCTTCCAGCAGCCTGTGATTTTCACCATTCTGTGTCACCAGTATGAACCTATGTGAGTATGATGAGGGACTTATAAACTACAATCTCAGTTATGGACTGAAGTTGGACTTGGGTGGCATGCCTTCTTTTGACAACATAAGATTACTTGTTGATATAAGCTCTTTCTTATACATATATGTGTGGGAAACAGAACCGGGAAGAGAGTATTCACGAATAAATTTTCTATGATTATGTATTAAGGAGTCTGGGAGGCTGGGGCTCCCTTCGAGAGACACCTTCACATTCATGGGTTGGAGATACATTCCTGTCAGTTTCATAAGTAAAAGTTATTCCCCAGGACGCTCCCATAATAATGTCAATCTTAAGGAGCTTGCATGCACATGCTTGTTATTATAATATATGCTTGAAAGTCAACTGCTTGAAAGCGATCTGCCTGAAGGTTGTCTGCCATCAAAAGCAATCAGACCCTAATGTCGGCCCCATGCTAAGAATAGGGTCCGCTCCCTTTTGTAAGGATCATAAATTGTTCCCCTGGAGAAGAGTTCAAAGACACCTGTGGTCAAGCCAGCTCAGAGATAACTAAGGTTCGGCTGCCATCTTGACTCTAGCATCTACTCATCTTGTTATGTATGCGCCGTCCTGTCACATGTATGCCTTTAGGATCTCCCCTTTCTAGTGTATGTATACCCCTAGCTCGTCCTCCTCTTGTTACACGTATGTCTCTAAATATAACGACTTCCTATTATGTATGTGCTTACTGTGGCTTCTTTGCCCGAAATTATGTAAGGCTGGAGAAGGTACAGTACTGCCTCATCTGGGTCTGATCTCCAATGGAAAAGGTGAGCCCATGCATGCCTTGCCCCGTGTCTCTCTAATTTACCCCTCAATCACACAACTGCCCCTCAAGACGCATCCAGATGTGGGCCTGGATCTCACATACGAGTCACTGGATTTGCTTCTCTAGACAACTCAGCTTAACACAGTGGGAGAAAGAGGATGGACCATGTTGGGAGGCATGTCTGACTCTGGGCAGTAAGAAAACCAGAGGTCAAATATGACCACCCCCCCCCCCATGCTCTTTATTATAACAGGCACCTGCTTAAACTGTTTCTTTGATAACTGTAAGTTCTTTCATGAAATTCTTAATATCTATTATTACCATTAGTTAGAATCTGACCCTTGGTCCTGCTTCCAAACACTAAGAATCCTTTGAATTGTTCTTATTTGTACACTTTCTGAGTCCTGGTGTAACCCTCGCTGTGTTGGACACATGCACCTTGGGATTCCCTCTGCGTTTACTGTGAATCCGGCTAAAGCACCTCCGCTACATAGCTTCCTTTCATGGCATTAGCTGCTGTTCTCAGCACAGCTAGTACGCCCTGGTTTACTTCCTTTGTTTTTGTTACAGGTCCATTATCCACCAACGCCGAAAACTGTCCACTAACGCTCCGAAAAAGCAAACTTTTCTTACAGAATAGGGACTTATAGATCCCTGATGCCTCTCAAAGGGGGAGAATAATTATTGTCTTATTTTTCCTATTCTTTAAAATGAAATACCTATTTTCAGTGGTTAAATAATTGCTTCCAAATGGGAGAGGGGAGAAAAGTTGTAAGGGGAAAACTCATTCCCACATTTGGGAGACTGACCTCAAGAGATCCAGGCAAGTTCTCTAACTTTCCTCAATTCTTTCTATGCAAATTCCACTCTTAGGCTTCTGAACAGAATCAACATGACTACAGACTCTGGCACTAGCTCTGAGAAGACTTTGAAGCTTTCACATTTATGTATGTGCTATGTACGTATTTGTCATTTGAAAATAAAATATCCCCAAAAGTAGCAAAGGATTGAATCACTTTCGAATTGACTGTTTTTTTTAGGATTAAATTATAATGTGGGTTCTGATCACAATAGATAGGCACAACTATATAGAAAACTGTACTTGGTATTCTATACTTCTAATGTAAACTTCTAAAATAAACATTTCACAAACACCGTGTCTCTCATCCCACAGCTCTGGTGAACAAGTAGATATTGAATGATAAATTACATGCAACAGCAATCATGTGCCAGCTATTGCCAGGATATACACTAAGAAACTGTGCGAAGATTACGGAAGTATTCCCTACATCAATAAGATTTCAGGACCAAACAACAGAACAAATGAAATGTTAACCAAGCTTTCTAATTTTCTATTCCCCACTTGCCAAATATTCAACAGAGTGCGTATTATTGCTCACAAGAATTATATCTCTACATTTAAACTAGAAAAACATGAACTCAATAAGTTTGTTTATGCCTATTTATGTTTGCCAATAATTTTCTTTACTTCTTTTTTAATGAAAATAAAATTACTTAAAAGGTGAGTGTAAATTTATTGTCATGCCTATTAAAGTTTCCTTTGTTGGTGCACATTACAAAGAAACTGACTCTACTGGCACCATTCATTTTTATTCTCTTACTTTTGCCCACATTAGAAATCACTGAGGACAATTAGCAAGGGTTTAATACATATATATATATTTTGTAATGTCCTAAGCAGTAAGCACCATGAAGTGAACTTCATGATTCGACATTATTTGTCACTCTGCCAATTTGTCTCTGTCAAAATCGAGGAAGAATAGCCAGTCTGCAGACCTTAATGAGTGTAAAACTCAAAACCTTATTATTGGATAAGGCTCTGTACCATGCCAATTCATGTAATAAAAGAACATAGGCCCAAGTAAAATGATTGTCATTGTAGAAGCATTCCTTTACAATGCCACCTTCAGGAGACTCAAGGACACACTGACAATAGAAAAACATGGACTATCCTAATTACAATGAAAGACTATCTAATATGCACAGGCCTCTGATGTAACCTGCATCAGCATCGGATCTATGAACAAAGAGTTCGTCACAGCCTTTATTTGTGCATCTTTTCATAGCCTCTTTCAGTTTCAAATGATAAAGACCCCTTGAAGACTAGCAATCACATGTTGTTTTAGTCTTTCTTTTTCATCCTTTGAGGAAACAATAAGATTTAATACAGCTGCTATCAACAGCAAACCATAAATTGATCCATCCAATAAAGTTGTCACTAACAGCCAACTCTGATAAAATAATGTCAAACAAAAAGACCACTTGCCCCTTGAAATGTACCCTTAGCCCTGAGCTAAGGAAGTTGCTTCTAATGATCTTGACAATTCTCTTTGATGAATGAAACATTATCTAAGGCTTATATTCCTATAGAGTACAGTAGTTTCTGTTGCCAGTAGAGAGAAGAATTGATTTGGTGAGATTGAGTCCTGATATAAAGTTGATAGAAATTATTTTGTAATCTAAACATAATTGATATAAATCTATAGAGTGTCAGAGTGGTCTACTAAGGTTGGAAATGTTAGCGAATTCTCTCTATAAAATCGATGCACGGTTCTAATGGAGCATTCATTTTCCAGGTCCAGGTTGCTTGCTCACATTTGTTTAGAAATTCAAACATTTCAAAGGCTCATAAGTCTTTTTATCTTCACAACAAACAAGCAAACAAACAGTGAGCTTAGTACATCAGTAACAGAGTCCAATTTTTCAAATGATAAGCGTGAGCCAGTGAGGTACAAATACTTAGAGAATGTCTCCCATTCATTGGCCCACCTTAAATCATATTTCATGAAATATCCAAAGTTGACTTCTTTGTTTATGAACCAAATAGTCACACATGTTGTGTTACAACTGTAAAAACTAATTATTTCTATGTTATAAATGGGCTCTGAAAACACACACACATCGTCAGATTTCTCTAATAGTTAAGCAGACAAAGCAACTATATACTAGCCTCGATCAATATGGAAGCTTTATTAAGAATACAAAATAATTTGAAGCTACTTTACCGATACTCTACAGAAGGTAGATAGACCAAAGAAACCTCTTTAATAAATTTAAATCGAATTTCAAGGCATGAGCCTTCATGCCTAAAAAGAATTAAAGTATTGTTTTGAAATTAAAAGTAAAAGAGGTCAGCTTCCTAATTTTTTTATTCCTGACATGGGCCTGACTTTTGGTTTTTCTATTTTAGTCTCAGCACTTGTGAAGCCTAAGCCGTGCATTTCTAGCGAAGCTTTTGTGCCTCTCACAACAGTATGAGTTACTGCTGACGCAGCTGTCTCTCCTATTCCTCTGCGTATTTCTTTCTCTCTTTTGCTGACGCCATTATGTAAAATATTGCTGGTACAGCCGTGAACCCACTTAGTACTCTCTCTTTTTTATATGGCTAACTTAAGACTTTCTCTAAAAGGAGATAATAGTATCTAAAAAGTCCATTTATTTAGGGCTCCTTCTTACAGATTGTGTGTGTTTAATACATTGGGAGCTCTCTATAAACCAAATAAGGCAAGCTACTGAAAAAAAGTGTCATCAAAAAGGAACGTATTTTAATTTTTATAATAGGAATGCAGAATTATCATCATAGGACTTGTTATTTCTCATGAATAAATGTCCTTAGTTTTATAAGGAAGTTTTCCATCTCACTGTAATGGTGTCCAGTTCTTAATGATAAAATGTAGATTTCAAAGACATATAGCTGATATCTTGATCACCACAGGTTTCTGCTCTTTCATTGCTTGACCTGTATTCTAAGAAGGGCAAAGTCTCACTTATGTTATTGAGACATGATTTTTTAAATACCCCTTACAAAAGAATGTTATCAGTGACCTATGTTGATAACAATGGGAAATGATGAAGAAATATTTTCTTTCAAAAATTTCTCAAAAACAAATTCAGTTATTTAACCTTAATCTTACTGTTCAATGATTATCAAGGATGTCATGTGTAATTCTGTTCATTATTTTTAATCTAAGAGGTACTCATCTTTTTCATAATTATGAATGGACAAGTTTTATTTCTTAATGAAGCGAAACCAACAAAAAAAAGAAAAACCTTTATCAGTATGATTAACATATCATTTGTAATAAGGACATCTTTTAATATTGAAACATAATGAAATTTTAAATCAGTAATAATCCACAGCACAATAAAAATTAAATGAAAAGTATAAGCAAAGTTGGTTAAAAGTCATCAAAAAACCAAAAGGTACTTCTGTTAATGTTTCAATATCCTTAAACATTTAAGTTATATTATTTCATTTTTGTTAAAGAATACATAAAATAATATTTCTTGTGATTATTGATATTTTTGCATATATATGAAGAATTTTTAATTACCACCAGTATCATAATAAAATAATTCTTATAAGATTTTAACAAAATTCTTTATGTGTACACCCAGCTATACAAATCTAAGTAAACATACATTTATTCAAAGTAAACACCTTGCTTTTAGAAGACATGGGCAAAACTAAAGGAACATAATTAAAAGATATCAAAAGGGAATTACCATTGCAGCATTTCCTCTGAGGAATGTGTAAGGTCACATTATTTAATCAGCATGAGTTAGTTGAATTAATGGTAAAGAAGTTGCAACATGACTTTCATATTCCAGATTTCCCCTTGGTTTACATTACCTGAACATCACACTTGGAATAATGACTTGAAATTAGATAATCACCTATTCATCTTAGTTTATAATATCTAAAAAGGTATAAAAACTATATCACTTATGATGTATCACAGATAAAATTCTATCTTTTTAAGTTGGTTAAATTTCTGTACTTAGAAATTTTTACACATTACTACTTACAATAAATTAAAATGTTAAATGGCAAACCTCCATATATCCAGGGTGCAATTTAAAATCCTTTTACTTGATATAAGCACACTTAATGTTAATATTAATAATATTAATGGAAGCTTATATAAGATGGGAAAACTTACAAAATAAGGAATATACAAACCACATTATCTCCCCATTTTTCTTACAAATGTGCTTGAACATCACTACATAAAAAACAACCAACTCGACTTCAGGTTCAAATGTGTAAGTACCTTGCTGGAGTCTGAGCAAAATTTACACTGTTCTTCATAAGTAAAGTGAACGCATACTTACATGATTTAAGCTTACTGTTATGTTACATAAATCTCTGAGCACAATGCACCAAATACTTCAGCTATGTTTTGTTTGTTTCATCACATGCAAGAAATAGTAAGGTCTCACATAGCCACATACTGAAATACAGTATACATTGAAAATATCACTTATCAATTACTTCTACCTTCTCTGTTGTGAAGGATGTTTTATCTGTATTATCAAATACCACAATGTTAAATATTTCCACTTGGATAAGATGTACTATTTCAACATCAATGTATAATAAACAAATTGCTATTTCATTGCTAATACAAGGTAACTTTTTATATCACTATCATTTCTGTAACTGGTTCCTTTATTACTAGATATGTACATTTTTCATGCATCGCTTGTATTTTCAAGCATGTTGGACCGTACCAATAGCCTGAAGCAACACCAGCTCAGCCTGGCACTGGGCTTCCATCTGACTCTGGAAGAGTGCACTTACCATGTTCCAGCCGGGGTACAGATAGTCTGTGCCAACAAATTCAAAGTAGTGAGCAAAGCCTTCCTTCAGCCACACGTCTTCCCACCAAACAGGCGTCACAAGGTCACCAAACCACTGTCGTGACAAAATGAATTGATACAGATATACTTACAATATGGTCCAGAATTATTTCATCTAAAATTAAATATATCAAACTGTAATCATCATAACTGGAGTCATTCCCCCATTGATTTTATGATCTTAAAATATGTGTGGCAAGACTGTATTGATTTATTCAACTGCTTGGTTATACTTGTCAAATACACATATATTTCAAAGAAGGATGAGAAAAATTATCAAGAAACACAAAAAGAATAGTTAATCTGAAGAAAAAAGTACAAATGAGAAAAAAAAAAGTCAATGACAGTTGTCCTCGAATAGCTGAAGGTCTCTTATGTGGATGAGAAGAAGGATTGTTTCTGGTGGTCCCACAAAGGGTGAACCAGAACCAATGGATGAAAGTTCTGGTTAGTAGATGTCTGCTGAAAGACGCCTGAAGATAGAAACTACTGTCTCCAGAGATAGTGAACAACTCATCACAGAAGGTACCAAAGCATCACCTTCCAGTGGCAAGAAATATTCACAGGAGACACCAGCTGTGTGCCGGAATGAAGGAATATTAAGGTGCTCCACACCCAATGCTACATGATATTATTATAATGAGCAACTGAGGCATAACATTCCTCCATGTCCCTTCAAGAAAAATACTGCAATTTCTCTGGCCTCTGATCAAATCATGATGCATTATTCTGAGTCCCTTTAATAGTTCAACAAAAGGGTAAATAAATATCTTTCATTTTTCAAAAGTATACATATATATGTATGTGCTTTTTATTGCTGGAAAATATATATATGTATATATTCCATGAATTATCCTAAAGATTTTGCAATCCAGCAGTGAAAATTCAGACAGCTGACATTTTATTGGGGATGGTGTGAAATGAGAAAGGCAAAAATAAAGAAGCACATGAACCCTATCGTTTCAGATTGTGATAAAGCACGATAAAATATGATCAGGGGAGAAGGTCCCTTTAGATTGGAAAATAAAACCAAAAAAAAGATCCCTCTAACTAGGTGACATGTGAGCTCAGACTTTAATGACAGAAGGAACCAGCCATGAGAAAGCCATGGGGAAGAAGATTCCAGGCAGATGTAATGGTTGGTGCCATCACTGTGGTAGAAAAGAACTGTTTAGGAAACAAAAAAGCCAACGGGGCAACAATGCCGTAGGCCAGGCGAGCCAGGAGCATTCCACAGGAGCAAGGAAGAGGCGGGTTATAAACAGTCATTAAGAGTCACAATAAAGACTGCGATGACTGAACATTCCACTATCCAAAAGTAAGTATCATTTACCCAAGAAGATCTCTAAGAAAATAAAGTAAGAGAGTACCCTAAAGTTCTTGATCACAAAATATAAAGTTTTTAAAAATAATGTTTACTTTTAAAAATGCACGTTTTACCTTTAAAATACGTCTATTGTAAGAATCACAGGAACATGAGTATTTAGCGGGAATGAAGAATGGCAGAATGGCATAAAATATAAGTAGCAGTAATAGTTGAACATTTTTGGAGGTGTCTCCTATTTTCTGGTTTGTTCTTTCACAGTAAATAGCACAGCACCACTAAATGATCACAAGGAAGTTATGTAGACTATCGAATAAAGGGAATCCAGTTTAATGAGCCACTGAAGCATTAGCAGTGCGGCCTTACCGCTACAGAACTATGCTTCTAACCAGGAGCTCCAGGGGCAAAGTGAGTTACACGCTGGGTGGTTAACTCCAAGGTCAGCAGTTGGCACACTCCAGGTGAGAAAGATGGGGCTCTCGACCCCTGTAAAGATGTACAGACTTGGAAGCAGGGGCAGTTCTGCTCAGCGAGTTAGAGTAGACTTGACGGTAGGGAGTTTGTGCTTTGTTAATGCTTCTAATTTGTCATTCATAGGAACATTCAAGGAAAAAGTGCTTTTTCCTGCAAAGAATTTTATGCTTAGGTGAAAACTAGATTCTCCCCCATGAAAGAGAAGCCCTGGATATCTGAGCAATGGCACCTCAGATAAAGAGGCGCACATCCCCAACGTGACCAGGATGCCGGTACCAGCATCTCTCCATCACAACTTCACTGCAAAAGGCAAATATCTAAGGAAAGGATCCCGAGCTCCAGAATCGTTTGCCAGTTCATTTATTGGTACTTAGCATTTCACTTCTCACTGAAACCTTTTTGCACCCCACTCTTTAAGTTTTGATAGATTATATTTTTGGTGGATTATGATAAATTAGAATCATACTGCAGCATGATAAAATGCCTAATGTTTTCAGCTAAAGCCTGTACACAGTTGTGGTAATCAGGGCAATTATTACTTCTTACTAGAATGAGCGTATGTTTTTCGGTGTGATTTTTTTTCCTTCAATAAATTCAGGATTCCATAAGCCCTGCAAAAGCTCGACGATTCTTTCCACTCATTGTAAGCAAGTGTATAAAATCAAAGTGAAATTAATTTTATCTTAGCTTCACTACAAAGTTGACTATTTTGCATATGAATTTCTAAACATGCCAAGGCAAAAAATATCAATCATTTGAGAACAAAGAGTCTACGGCTGAGTTAGTGAAAGACTTCCTAAGTGTCTGTGTAATGGGGAAAAGGGAATAGCAAATTGATTTCAGCAAAAGCACATTTTGACACGTACACAAAATTCAGCTGCATCTTGCAGCAATGCAATAAATCATTGCTATCACTGCATTTACCATATACACACCCCAATAATCACAGAGGATAAAGCAGAGCTGACAAGGAACAGTGGCCCGAGAAGGACTCTACACAGGATGCCGAGTGGCAGAGCCGCCTCATGACTCAAGTCAACGGAATAAGAGTTGCTTTTTCAATATACTGTGTGTTTGTTTTGTTTGTGCTGCCATCCAGGGGAAAATGACTTATCTTCTAGGAAGAATTAAGCAGTCCTCAGTGGATAATTAAAACTTAATTAGAAGGATGATACTTTAGCTCCTAATCTATGTATCTGAAATCATTCTACATTCTCAATCGTTTGCACATTATACTTACACCTGATCTTTTTTTTTCTCATACCTCATGAACAATGACCATGGTGACATCCAGCAAATAAGAAATAGATGACATACTGGGATCCAGTAGTATTCTTTGTTCCACAAAAATACTTAGTCCCCAGTTCTCCATAGCAGCATACGGATGCTTAGGCACAGCTAAAAGATCTAGAAACAGAATAAAACAGTTCCAAAGACTTTAATAAAAATACCAGTTTCTAAACCTGTATCCTAAAATAAATTCAGAAATCCTAATTAGAAGGGAGTATTGCTCTATTTTGGTCACTCTTTTTTTATTTCCTAAATTAACCTACCTGTCATGTCTGTATGACAGCAGAAATAGAGGCTATCCCTGTAAATGATGGTCAGATCCATTCATCACAGTTGCTTTTTAAACCCAATGATATGGGTGGCTGGAAGTATTGGCACTATTACTGATCTCGTAAGTTGCAGGAACGTAGAGAAACCCAAGGCAATAGACATCCACAAAGTCAAATGCACTGGGTCTTCTAAAGAAAATACCGTATATGCTCGTGTATAAGCACAAAAAATGTGCTGAAAAACTGAGGTTCGGCTTATGCACGGGTCAGTGGTACCCCAGCGAGGTGTAACATCTCATGGGCGATTGTCGTTCCTCCACTGTTCATTTGAAGCCCCGCTGACACTGCAGGGCTTTGAATGTTTGTTTACTCACATCTAACCAATCAGAGGCGTCCTATGACGTGGATGGCTCCAATTCGCAGAAGCACCCGTAGTGATTCACTTATGTAGACAGTTGAACTGGTAAGGATGTGTCTGTGGCTGCGCTCTGTCTCTCCCCTCGGGTCTCTGTGTTAATTCACATCCTGCATTTCCCACCCTAGGCTTACACTCGAGTCAATCAGTTTTTCTGGTTTCCCAGGTAATAATTAGGTACTTCGGCTTATATTCGGGTCGGCTTATATTCTAGTATATACGGTATTTTCAATTCAGTACTGGGCATACTATGCTCTGACTTTCACTTCCATATTTCTCAAGGATAAACAAGTATTATCTATCAGTCTTAAAATGAGACTTGTCATTTTCTGATTGCTTACATTGATATCTCTTTCCAGGTTCTGTTTGAAGGAAACATGGCACTTAAGGATAGCCTGTAGAGGGTCATATGGCAGTGGACAGAGCGGCAAAGGACACCTGAGGCAGCCCAACACTTTAGCTGTTGTCCTGCCCTAAAATGAACCGGTACATGGTAGCAGTAAATCACGTAACTTCTTAAGACTGCAGACCCCTTACCTATTGCAATTGGCTTATTTGCCTTAATCATCCCTCTAACTCTCTCCAGCTTCAAAAGTCTTTGATTAGATGATTCTAAGATCTGCGTTTAATTTTAAATCACAGAAGTGTGATCAACTTTTGGGTGAAGATGGCACAATAACCTATGCTTTGATGTGCTTCCTCTGCTCCAAACATCTAGAGGTATAAATAAAAGATTAAAAGAGAAAACCAAAAACACCTCCGGACTCAAAAATAAATCTCTCCATGGATCAGAAATGGTACAGACACACAAAATGGTGATTGCTGTGAAGCCACAGGCCTGTGGGGTTCTGGCGACAGAAGCAGACAGTAGTAGCTGGGCATTGGCTATGACAGGCTGTACCCGAGCCGAGGGAACCTAAGCCAAGCTGATGGTTGGATGGCATGAGTTGAGGTAGGGTATACATTCATGAAAATGGGCTGAAAGAAGCTGTGCCTACGGCTTTCTGGGAATGCTGAAGAGTGACAGGATAGGGGTTTGAACCCAGGCAGCTTGCCTCCAGCACCTCTACTTTTAATCACAATCCTATCGTTTTCTCGGTCTCTGGCTCCGAAGTTTCATTTCTTGATACATTTCTTGTAACTCTCTAAAATGCCACGGAAAACTTTACAAGAATGCCCACTCTAGTACTCACTGGGAGCAGGAATATGAGAAACTAAATGCCTCTGCCCAGGATAATGGACAAAGAAACTATGAAATCACCATGTACAAGAGCATTATACAACAATTGAAATGAATTATCCTACCACTATATTCTAGCCAGTACTCTCCCTAGCAACAGTGATAATTTAAAAAACACTTAAAATTATTGTTTTTTGTTTTTAATTGCAGTCAACTCAGATTCAATTCAGAGTGATTCCATGTACAAGAGAACAAAACACCTCCTGGCTCTATGCCACCTTCAGAATCGTTGGTATGTCCCAGTTCATTGCTGGGGCCACAATGCATTCTGCTAATGGTACTCATGTTCCATTTTTTTATCACACGGTACTCTTTTATGACCCATAGCTTTTTGACTGACTAAATCTTGGATTCAGACAGTCAGGTCTTCTTCTTATCCTGTCTTAGTCTGTAAGCTCCATTATAACCTGACTACCAAGAATGATGATTTAAGATTTTAATTTAAGAACTGGTTTAAATAAGAACAAAACAGACAATAGAAAAACAGTGTAATGACTCTGTCTGCCACCAATATGTGGCAAAAGGCGTTGTATATCTACAGTCATTTGTTTTCAGGGACTACTGACCTATCTTTTTGGATCCAGCCTGTTACACAGTGGAGGCACCTATGCATGCTATAGTTCTCCAAGAGCACAGAGAAGGTGGGTTTTCAATACTAAGTGAGCAAATCTCACGTTCCAAAATAGAGTTTAGATCGGTTCAAAAGACATCAATTGAAGATTTTAAATACAGAGGCTAAATAGTCAAGGGATCCGGGATAAAGAAGAAGATACACACAGGAGATTAAGCTAAAAAAAAAGACTCATAGCACAGGCAGGTATCGTGAGGGGCAGGGAGGAACAGTTAAAAATGGTGGCAAAGAAATCGGATCATTGTGATCAAAACATGTTGCTGGTGACTCATTGGTATCCACATATATAAAAGCACACAAGTCAGGCCAGGGTAATGAAGTTACATATCAACCAGAGGAGAGAATTTTAGCAAGTGCAACTGGATTCCAGATGAAGTGGTTGATGAACAGAATAAAATACAGAGGGTGTGTTAATCCAGGTAAACTAGAGAAGCAAATCCAGAGACACTCATATGTGTACAAAAGAGAACTTATATCAAAGTGCAATTGTATATTAAGGAAACATCCCAGTCCAGGCCAGATCAAGTCCATAAGTCCGATATTAGACCATGTGGCCGATACCAATCTCAGCACTGGTGTGAGTCTCCACGTGGCTCCTTCAGCTCCAGGACTCTGGCTTCATCAGTGTAGCTCCATGTGGCTTGTCAGCAGGAAGACTAAGCAGAGAGTGTCTCTTGTCTCTAGGGAGGAATACAGGAGTTCCCAGAATCTTCACGAGAAGGCCATGCCCACACGGAGGCCTCATTGGCTAGGGCCTGATAGGCTAGACTACATGCCTTTTCAAGATTATGTAACTGCCACAGACCACCACTGGTCAATTTGGCACTTGTACACAACTCTTTAGCCATATATAATTTTCAAGCAAACAATAATAAAATCATGTCTGTACCTAAACAGGATAAAACTAAAGGCATACAATTTAAAAATGTGACACCCCTTTTCAACATAACATTCTACAATTGAACCAAACAAAAATATTCTATACTTATGTGAACACCATGATCCTATGAACATATTCCCCCACCTATGAAAGTTTATAAGCCAAACACTTCATGTCTTTACCCTCACCATTTTGGGTATCCAATTTTTATATTGCCCACTTATATCAACCTAGTGCTCTGAAGAGATAATCATATCCTTTGATGTGAAGAATCTTCATTCCAATGGGAACCTTGTGAAGTCCATATCCAGAAGCAAGTAAGATCAGGACAGGCCGTCCATGAAGTTAACAGCAATATGCACCAACTTAAAGGTTCGATTTCATGTGGGTCAACTCAATGCGGTTGTGGTCGCAGCTTGATAACCTCGTTTGGAGCCATAACAGAGATAAATAGCTCACTGGAGGTCAGATACACACCGGCTCTCTGCTTCCTCTCTCTCTTGACAAGACACGTGGAGCTATGCTGAGGCAGCCAGAGCCTTGGAGCTGTAGGAGCCAAATGGAGACCCACGCCAGTGCTAAGATACTTTCACTGCCACTGGATCCACAAGACTTTCCACCCAATGGCCTGTGATCTTCCTGCACTCGGCATCATTGCATGTGTTGTGTGAGTCTAAAGAGAAATTTATGGGCTAGTATTGGACATATGGGCAAATATCAGACTTATGGACTTGATCTGGACTGGGATGTTTTCTTAATATACAATTACTCTTTATATAAATCTCTTTCTTATATACATATGAGTGTCTATAAATTTGTTTCTTTTGTCAACCCAGACTAATAGAGAGAGGCTTTACAAAAGGCATGGAAAACAATGTCTACAGATGGTGTGTGTGTGGAGGGTGGGGGCAGGCAATCATTTAACAAAGCATTGAAAACACTGCTTGTTGTAGGGAAAAAGCTACTGTACACAAACTTTCCTGGGGTGAGGACCAGGTAATATGGCAGGAACCAGATCAAATACAGGGATACACATGGTATACAACTAAAAAGGAGGTGGATCAAGGAAAAAAATAACAATAATAATAAAAAGAAATGGGTAGCTGGGGCACAGGGTACTAACCTACCCAAGGGGAGGGTATTGCTTATATCTCCACAGGGAAAGAAGGACCACACTTCAACCCAAGCTGCAAGATGTGAATGCAACATGCCAGCATGGAGTAGGGAACCAGTGGAGAGGACTGGGGGGCCGGCCCCAATCCCAACTACTAAGTGGACACCTGCCCCTCCCCCAGAAGAATTTATTTCAAAAGACAGCATTGAATATGCAGCTCCTTGAGAAGGACATATCTGGTCAGAGCACACAGAAGCAGATGAAAGGGGAGGAAGAGAGAGTGGAGCACATCCTGAGCCACCAGGCCTTGAGGACAATGACCCCAATTAGAGCAGAATGTTCACAGAGAGGACCACATGGCCAGCCCCACTATGAGACATGACGCCCCTCACTGACCCATGGCCCTACAGGGCACAACACCGGAGACACAGTGTGTGAATTGCACCCGAACTGATCCCTCCATACCGAGGCAAAACACTAAGGAGGTGTAACAGAACATCAAGGTAATGGAGTGGCGAGATCCCCAGTGAATGGTGGACTTTGGGGCCAGGGCGCGGTGCCCCAACAGACTGGACTGGAAAACACTCGTAAAGGCCTACAAATAATCCTTGAACTAACTACAAGCTTTTTTTTGTTGTGTTTTGTTTGTCATTGTTTTGTTGTATATTGTTGCTTGGTTTTGCTCTGTCTTGTTTTTGTGCATGTTATTATCTCTGAAGGTCTGTCTAAGATAGGCTGGATGAACAATCTGGAGGAGAAAACAATGGGACCGACAGTTCCAGGGGACATGGGAGAGGGGAAGGGGCAGGGAAGGAAGTGATGTTAACAAACCCAAGGGCAAGGGAACAACAAGTAATCCAAATTGCTGGTGAGGAGGGTGTGGGAGGCCTGGTAAGGCATGATCAAGGGTAATGTAACAAAGAGGAATTGCTGAAACCCTGATGGGGTCTGAGCATGATAGTGGGACAGGAGGAAAGTCAAGGGAAATAGAGGAAAGAGCTGGGGGTCAAAGGACATTTATAGAGGTCTAGTTAAATACATGTGCATATGCAAATATATTTATGTATGAGGATGGGGAAATAGATCTATATGCATATATTCACAGGTTTAGTATTATGGTAGAAGAAGGACATTGGACCTCCACTCAAGTACTCCCTCAATGCAAGAATACTTTCTTCTATTAAATTGGCATTCTATGATGCTCACCTTCCCGACACAACCGCTGAAGACAAAGAGGGTAAACAAGCAAATATGGTGAAGAAAGCTGATGGTGGCCAGCTATCAAAAGATAAAGCGTCTGGAGTCTTAAAGGCTTGAAGGTAAACAAGCAGTCATCTAGCTCAGAAGCAACAAAGCCCACATGGAAGCACAGCAGCCTGTACGATCATGAGGTGTCAAAGGGATCAGGTATAAGGCATCATCAGAACAAAAAATCTTACCATAGTGAATGAGGGGGGGGTGGAGTGCAGAGTGGAGACCCAAAACACATTTGTAGGCCACTGGACATTCCCTTGCAGAGGGGTCTCAGAGAGGAAACAAGTCAGTCAGGGTGCGATGTAGCAAGATGAAACATACAACTTTCCTCAAGTTCCTAAATGTTTCCTCCCCCGCACTATCATGATCCGAATTCTCCCTTGCAAGTCTGGCTTGACCAGAGGATATACACTGGTACAAATAGGAACTGGAAACACAGGGAATCCAGGGTGGATGGTCCCTTCAGGACCAGTGGTGTGAGTGGTGATACTGGGAGTGTAGAGGGAGGGTGAGTTGGAAAGAGGGAACCAATTACTAGGATCTACATGTTACCTCCTCCCTGGGGGATGGACAACAGAAAAGTGTGTGAAGGGAGACATCGGACAGGGCAAGATATGACAAAAATAATAATTTATAAATTATCAAGGTTTCATGAGGGAGGGCGGAGTGGGGATGGACGGGAAAAATGAGGACCTGATGTCAGGGACTTAAGTGGAGAGCAAATGTTTTGAGAATGATGAGGGCAATGAATGTACAAATGTGTTTTACACAATTGATGTATGTATGGATTGTGATAAGATATGTATGAGCCCCTAATAAAAATATTTTTAAAAAGTTTAATCTCCCCCCCCAAATAAAGCACTGCTTGTTCTAACAACTATAGAAAGGCATTTTAACCATCCTCTTCTCTATACCTTAAAAACTCAAGGAATCACCTGTGATAGTTTTAAAATTCACCAGAGGCTATTCAAAGACATTAATAATAGAAGATCTTAATGCCCCAGGGGATGGTCCATAAGACTCTCTACCACAAAATCACATGAAGATTCTGCATGGCACCCAAAAGCTGATTTGTAAAAACAACAAACATAGATCCAGGAATGAGTTTTGGGTTTATATTAAATATTGGATCCAACTTAAGTACAATTAATTCTTACTTCATGACCCTGCCCAATGGAAGAAAACCCAGAAGTTATGGTAGCTATAGAAGAGTATGGTGAAGAAATTATATGGTGCCTGGGTGTCATATGAAAATGCTTCTTAAAGGCTTGTTTCCACAGAGGCATCCATCTAAGTGAGATGTCACTAAGAGAACATGGAAGAAGCACACCACCATCAGTGGCTGATGGATTTAAAAATCATATAATCCAAAGTCAAAGGAAGGAATAGTATCAGAGCCTAATTTGTGAGAATCAGGTTTGCAGAAGGCTGTGGATGTCAGAAGGAGTCCAAGATACATTTGTGGGATCTACATAGAAAATAAGCCTCAGGTGATTTCCTTTTATCCACATTAGAGGGACAGGTCAAAGATAAAAGAGAGGGTTTTCTGTTTGTTCATATTTTGGTTTAAGATGTGTTTTGTCATTGGAGGTGTCCCTCTTGAATATTTGTCATTATGGTCATTGTTTTTCAGTACACGGAACTTACAGGGACAGAAAGTATAATAAGGGTTTATGGGGGTAGAGTGGTAATGGGGGTGGGAGGATACAAGGAGTTCAAGAAAAAAAGGATGCTTTGAAACTGTGGTAGCATTTGTACAATATTGCTTGATGTAACTGAACTATGGAATGATATGATATCTGTATTAATGACCAATATAATTGCCTATATAAAAGAATATAAGTATATAAAAACTTTTAAAACAATGCTCATAAGAACTTTATTTATATTGCTTTGTACTGGAAACAACCCAAGTACTCACTAACAGATGAATAAATAATAACAGGGTGATATTTCCATCCAACTAAATACTACATAACAATAAATGGAATTAACAGGATGATACTTCCATACAACTAAATACTATACAACAATAAATGGAATTAACAATCAATATGTACAAAAGTATATGTAAATCTAGACAGTTGTACTTAAAATAAAAGAATGTATGCTGCATGATTTCATTTATATACAAGTGTAGATAATGAAAACTAATATATAGCGATGAATAGAATTAAAAATAATAGGGTGGGAGGAAATTACAATGAAGCAATAGAAATTTTTTGAAGATAATCGATTCATTTTCTTAGTTATGATATGCACATGACTTTATACAATGTTAAAACATCAAATTCTACATTTTAAATATTTCAGTAACAAATATTCCTTTGCTCCATTCTCAAGAAGAAAATATTAATTCACGATATCTGAAATTAATTTAATTTAAAAATTGAATTTTAATGAGGCTGCATCAATTAAAATATGCAAGCACAATTTTTCAATGCCTTGAAAACAGAAAAATATTCAAATACTTTGGAAGCTAATTTACTTGGGAATTCTAAGAAAATCCTGGATTGTCTGCATAGTAATCTAATACCAAAAACTTAATTATCAGAAGCTGATAGGGAACGTTTATTTTAGACTAATGTGATGGTTATTTTTGTTTGTCAGTTTAACTAGTCTATAGCGCCTGAGTCAACCAATAATCTTATTTTGTACAAAAGTATTTTGTAGCTGTGGTTAATACAATAATCCATTGACTTTATATCATTTTAGATTCCCAACCTTATCTGGCCTGTCACCTTGTTTCAGAAAATAAAATACTCAGCACTCCCTTGACTATTAAAAACTTTTGTACTGTAGCCCATAATCCACGATAAAGTGTAGGTATCTGTTTTTGCAGCTTCCTTGGATCATTCCAGTGTCCCCCATGGAGTGATGTTGCCTGATTTTGGAAACACTGCTTTAAAAAAAGGAGATTAGCCTTGAAAATGTAGAGAGCCTTGTTCAGTAAAGTAAAACACCTTGAGTAAAGCTGAGGATCCCAAAAGAAAAAATTCAGTCCCCAAACTGCAGCACCAATTTCTGCTTCAGATTATAGCCTGCTTACTTATCCTACAAACTTGAGGTTTTCCAGTGCCTACGCATGTGCAAGGCAAATCATTTAAATACATACCATAAACCAGGATACATTTTTAAAAACACTGTTTTAGCATCAGATAACGAGAAGAAAAAATATGAAACTGTTGTTTCTCCACATATTTTCCATCTAGGTCTATACATTTCTGACGATGATGTTTCTCTTTCTAAACCTTCCCATAGGCTTGGGTGCTCTTTGTTTGTTTTCAATTTCGATACCATTTTAATATTTTTCAAATTTACATTCCATAAAATTGTATTAAAATTAAATTTGTAATTTACCAACTGCAAAGCTATTTATTTGTTTTACAAAGCCAGTTTATCCGGGGAAAATAGAAATATATTATTCCATAGGTCAATGCCATCAAACAGGATTGCACACGTTGACTTACACAATTTGTATAAAATTGTAGTTTTAGCATCCTCAGGGGACTCAAACCATGTTCCTTTTAAATGTTCTTGGAGTTTTAGGACATTCTACAGAGGGAACGGGAGTCTAAAGGAGCATAGACCGTAGAGTGGATGGATATGTTCAACAGGGTGCTCTGGAGACGCAAAATCATTGGCACTTGTAGGTGTACATATATAAAGTCAAAAGTCATTCTACTGAGTCAATTCCAACTCACAGAAACACCACAGAACAAGGTGTTTCAAACAAACACACGGTGTTTCATAGAACTGCCTTTTGGTGTTTTTGAAACTATAACTCCTTATGGGGGAAAGAAAGCCTCATCTTTCTCCCTCTGGCTGGTGGTTTTAAACTGCTGACCTTGGCATTAGCAGTTCAGTGTGTATTGATACAGATTTATAACAAGAAATGGCTCACATAATCGTAAAAGTGAGCAAGTCAATTCTGGCTCAAGTATGTGTATCAGATGCAAGCAGAAGACTTCTCTTGACTCTTTAACTAGATAGGTTGATTAACAGGAAGCTAGGAAATGAAGTAGGAAGAGCAAAGATTGATGCATGCCATGCTGATGAATCTGAGATAGGCTGAATGGATTCAAAGTCGTCAGTCTGCTGATGACTCCTGGAATGGACAGACAAAAAAATAGGAGGCTGACATACCAGTTGCAGGATCCAAATTCAGCAATAGACGTGAGCTAGTTCCCACACACTGTCAATTTATAAGACAGGCCAAACTCTGAATGAAAACTCCCTTAATTGTATCAAGATTATGATCAAATTAAGGAGTCTTTTCTCCACAAACTGGTTTGATGCTTCACAGAAGATCCTCTCACAGAGTTGATTACACTATGTTAGATAGTATCATAAGAGAGTCCTGGCAAACTTAACACAAACCTATCACAGTTCACCCCTTTGTCAGCTTAGTATCTCCTTAAATAATACATCAGCATTTTTCAACCTGTGGGTTGCAACCGCTTTTGGGGGGTCTAATGACCTGTTCACAGGGGCCCCCCAATTCATAACAGTAGCAAAATTATAGTTATGAAGTAGCAACGAAAATAATTTTGTGGTTGGAGGGTCACCACAACATGAGGAACTGTATCAAATGGTCGCAGCATTAGGAAAGCTGAGAACCACTGCTATATAGTCTACAAACAAAGACAGTAATAAAGTCATACTTGCAGCTAATATTATATAACTAATATGCACAGAACCAAAAAATGCACTCACCCCATTTAAATTTTATATTTTATAACTAAACAAAATAAAACTATTTAATACACATATACAAAGAAAATATTTCCAACAAATCGCTATTTCTGTAACTGATCACATGGCTGTCGGTGGTATTAAGAACTACCATCTTCCACTACTCATTCTTTATTTCCTTTACTCTTGGCTAGTAAATTCCCTTTACTCTCAGCTGATCATGTTGTTCGTTCGCCTGATGGGGTGACCCAATCCTAATGTCAGAATCAGGTTACTACAGTCTACTCTTGACTTAAATCACAGGACAGAGTAATATTAAGGAGACAGTCTAAGGGATATCCTGGTTCTACACATACTCTGCTATACCTCCATTATGCAATGCCAACCCAATTCTCCCTTGGCAATCAGGATCAATCATCCCACTCAGAACATTAACACTCTCCTTTGGCTGTTGATCCATGAGGTATCCAAAATGGCCAGGAGGCATTCATAACTCACGGTTCAATGGAATCAATGCTTTATCTCCAGTGGAGTATTCCTCCCTAAGATTTCCAGACCATAAGAGCATATGGCTACAGGAAAAGGAAGCACAAGTATTATGAATAGGTCATTGGAAATAATAGTGAGTAATGTCACTCACATTTAAACTTTTGGTTCCTGGACTCCATGGACCCTGGCTATTGGAGAAAAAGAACCACATACTGGGTGCTAATTTAGGACATATACAGCCTCCTGGAGTACATTCCCCAGCCCAGCAACAACTCACCACTTAGCTGGCACCGTAATTGTGTCTTTAGAAATCTAGTCCATCCTCCCATCAACTCAACAGCTTCAGGACAGTGGAACATGGGGAGACCAGTGGAATCTATCGTCATGGGCCCATTGCCACAGTTCTTTGCTGTGAAATGGTCTGTGTAAGCTTCTCATGGATAAGACATTCTGTAAGTTTATGAGTGGTAGTATTGACAGAAGGATTGTGTGCAGGGAAAGCAAAGCTAAATCCAGAGTAAGTATCTATTTCAGTTGGAATAAAATACTGTCATTTCTATGAAGGAAGATCTGTAATCAACCTGTCACCAGGTTTCAAGTTGATCTCTCCAAGGAATGGTCCCATATCTTGGGCTCAGTGTTGTTCTCTGCTGTCAGCACATCAGACACTCGGCAGTGGCAGTAGCCAAATCAGCCTTGATGAGTGGGAGTCTGTGTTGCTGAGCACACACTTAACCTTCATCCTTGCCACCATGGATATTTTGTCACTTTGGGCAATGACAGGAATTGTTGAGGAAAGAGAATGACTGATTTCTACAGAACATGACATCCTATCCACTTGATTCTTAACATCCTCCTCTGCATGGGAAGGTAACCCTCTTTTGAGCATTCAAATGAGACATTCAGATAGGCCTTTTCACATACTTCTTCCCCACAACATCTTTGTCATCAATTTTCCAATCATACTCCTTTCAAGTCCCTGACTCTCCAGCTAAACCATTAGCAATAGTCATGAATCAATATAAAGTTGTGCATTTGCCCATGTTTCCTTCTAAGCAAGCTCCAAGATGCACTGCTCAAAATTCTGCCCACTAGGAGGAACTCCCTTCACCAGTTCCTTCAGCAAGGTCCCAGAGAGGGGCTACACAGTGTTGCTGCTGTGCACTTTTGAAGGATGCATGCACGCCATGCAGAACCATCAGTAAATCAAGCCTGCATTTCCTGTTTCTCAGTCAGCTGATCATAAGGCACTCCACATGAAATCATAAGTTAAGATTGGGGAAAAAGATAGTATGCTGGCAGGAGTGGAGACCATAGGACTTTAGCCTACTTCTTCATGCCGTTTGTTTGTACCGTCAGATCCTGCTCTAGCCTGGTCTTGTATATACCACTTCCATTTAATGACAGAGTGCTGCCGTGCATGTCCAACTTCGTTATTCTGGACCAGGCAGCGCTCAGGGCATGCTGAAAAACTCTCAGGCTACATGGTGATTGTTGGTGTATGTTGAGGTGTTCACTCTCCACTCTCCACTGAGGCCCAGTAGCCCAGTAGGTTAAAGGCTGTTTTTCTGCAGAGCATAGCAGAGCTTACCTTGAATATTCCAGGGTAGGGGTTTTCTCTGTTACTCACCAATAAGGGTCTGCGTCTGTCAAAGACCCCAACTGCATCTGTATCTACCACTGATACCTCAAGCATTAAACGTTTGAATTATAGTGTTGGAGAAGAATATTGAAAGTACCAAGGACTTCTAAAAGCACAAACCAATCTGTCATGGAAGAGGTACAGCTAGACTGCTACTTAGAAATATGACTTCATCTCACATTCTTTGGGCGTGTTATCAGGTGAGATCTGTCCTTAGAAAAGAATAGTATGCTTAGTCTCATCCATGGGCGCAGTTGTCAGGATGGGGCAGGACTGGGCTGGGTTTTATGATGTTGTACATAGGTCACTGTGAGTCCTAACCAACTGATAGCACCTAACAACAACAGGTTATAAAATGCTAAGGGTTTTTGTTTTGTTTTGTTTTGTTTTGTTTTACAATTCTTCTTCTTAGCCAAGCTCCCAGCCCTTCCTCTCACTGGTTCTCATTATCTCAACATGTGATCCATTGACCTCTGCGGTGCTCTGGGAACCAGTGTACCCAGTGGCCTGCCTCACAGGCTCAGTGCTGCTCCTCTGCACTACATAGTGGTCTCAATGCTGCTCCTGTTCTCTGTCTCATGGTCTGGGTGGCAGGACCTCTGTTGCCTCCATCGCCTCAGAGGTAGGGATCTTGCGCAAGTTCCCTACGTGGCTTGTCTTTCTAAATTGGGTCTTGATTATCTCTCTTTCTGCTCATTTACATATCCAAAGGAATTTTAAAGCCAATCAATCCCTTCTATTAGTGTTTTAGACACCCTTTTTGCATGGCTCCAACCAATCATTGGGTAAGAGTTACAAGGGCATGGATAGAAGAACCATATCAAGTAACTTCACTTCACCACAAAGTTAATTAACATACTTTGTTTGAAATAAATGCACATTTGTATGAACAAGAAGCCCAGTTGCCAAACCTTTCTGACTTACCCTTACATTGCAAAGGAGTTACATTGTTGGAATTATAGTCAATGCCACAACAGAGGTGAATGGAAAACTAGTTTTCTCTGTAAATTTGTATCCAAATTACAAGAAAAATAAATAAATTGAAAGAGATGTATGTTAGAAATAGAAAAGAATGCAAAGAGTGCGTGATATCTTTAGGAACGATTGCTCATTCAACATGGTTGTAGCATGAAGCTGCAGCCCTGTTTCTTACATGCTGAGTTTGAGCTGCATCTGCAACATCACCTTAGAGCTGTCTAGTCTAGTAAGCAAGAAGCTTGGTGGTGCTGCGGGCTAAGAGCTGAGGTGCTAGCTACCAGGCTAGCCATTCAGACCCAGTAGCTGATCCAAAAGAGAACGATGAAGCTACCTTCTCTTATAGTGATTTCCCAGCTTGGAAAACCAAAGGGACAGCTCTCCTCTGTCCCATAAGGTCACGCTGAGTCAGTATCAACTCATTAGCTATAGGCTTTAGTCTACTAAGAGACTGACTGCGGAAGTCCAATAGACTGAGGAAATTTGGGATGGGGAAGTAATTGAAGATATGGTTAACAGATTAAGTTGTAGGAGACTGTGAAAAGCACTTACTAGAAGACTCAACCTCATTGCCATTGAGGGAATGCTGATTCAGAGCAACCCTGCAGGACAAGGCAGAACTGGTTCTGTATGTTTCTGAGACTGTTGTTCCTCTTTATAGGAGGACATTTATATATCTGAGGAGAATAAAGATTTAGGAGACATAGAAGTGGAAAAATAGGTACAAAGTACAAAAAGGATATTGAGATTGTGCTGTCATAAAGACAGGAAGAAAACTAAGAGCACGTGACATCACGTTAGTCAAGAATAGTGAGCTATCCAGAAAGAAGGAGAGGTGAGGTGACAGTGTCAGTGAATAGCTTCAGTAAATTTATAAAATACATATAATATAAACTTAAGCAGCTAAATTTTATTAATACTTTTTAGAGAATACTAATTTTCCATGATCATCCTTCCAACTTCATTACTAACAGAATTTCAAATGAGTTATAAAATATTTTAATACATAACACAAAGTCTAATCATATACACTGGTATCATCATGTCAAAGGAAAAACAACACTGTGTTACGGGCAGTCAATAATTACGGATGACGGTTGATAGAGTTGCCAGTTGTAAGAACAGAAGGGAATATTGCATCGTTCAAGACCCAGAAATGGTGACATAGTCGCATTATATTTATTTAAACTTTAGGCTGAATAAACAATCAAAGAAGATGGACTTTATGAAGAAGGATGGAGGATCAGGATTGGAGGAAGGCTGACTGACAATCTTCTGGAGGCAGAGGACACAATCTTGCTTTCTGAAAGTGAGGAGGGCTTGAAGCAAAAATCTTGCGAAGATTAAGGATTAAACCTAATTCAAAGAAAGCAAACATCCTCACAAAAATAAAGCATCATGGTACACAGAGAAGCAGTGAAAGCTGTCAGGGCTTCACCTCGCTTGGAACCACAACCAATGCTCATGGAAGCAGCAGTGAAGAGCTCCAATGGCATGTTACATTGGGTAAATCTCAATGTAAAGTATTGAAAAGCAAGTATGTTATTTGGATGATTAAGATGTGCATGACTCAAGGTTGGGGTACAGAGGAAGCAACTGGGGTCCTTAGGAGTGACTTTGCTTTTGGGGGCTCTTACAGCTCCTATAACATTCTATACATTGATTGTATCAAGCATATTTACACATATATTGCCATCATTTCCAAAACATTTTCTACTGGAGCCCTTTGTATAAATCCCTATTTTCCCCTCCCACCTTCATGAATCCTTGATATATTTTATATTGTTATTATTATTTTGTATCTTAAGCTGTCTATTGTTTCCCTTGACCTACATCTCTGTAATTCATTGCCTTTGGAAGGGCCTATATATCCAACCTTGTGATGTGTTCCCCCTTTCTCCCCATGCCCCTTCCCCAACCATCCCCCTACCATGATATCGCTATTCCTACTACTGTTCCTGAGGCGTTTATCTGTCATGAAAACCATGAGCTCTTATATGTACCTATGTATGTTCTCCGGTCTAGACAGATCTGTAAGGTTGAACTGGGTCATGGTAGTGTTGGGGAGGAAGCAGTCAGGAACTAGAGGAATGATGTGTGTTTCGTCACTGCTGTACTGAACCTTGGCTTAATCATCCCTTCCTTATAACCCTTCTGTGGGGGGGATATCCAATGGTCTACAGATGGGCTTTGTTTCTCCACTCCAACCCCCTTGTTCACATCGATATAGCTGTTTGTTTTGGATCTTTTGATACCTGATACCTGGTCCAGTCGACACCTCGTGATCACACAGGCTGGTGTGCTTGTCCATGTGGGCTTATTTGCTTCCCTGCTAGATGGCTGCTTGTTTAACTTCAAGCCTTTAGGACCGCAGATGCTGTATCTTTTGATAGCCAGGCACCACCCACTGTCTTCACCACATTTGCTTATGCAGCCATTTTTTCTTCGGCAACCATGTTGGAAAGGTGTTGGAAAGGTGAGTATCAAAGAATGTCAGGTTATTAGACAAGTGTCCTTGTGTTAAGGGGGCCTTGAGAAGAGGTACAAAGCCCATCTACTATCTTAAAACATAAAATATAAATATATTTACATTGGCCTCTATCTCTTTCCTCTATAAATAGCTTTGCCTCCCTTTTCTTTCCTCTATTTACTTTCCCCTTCCTCCCAACCCACTATCTTGTTCACTCTCCATTCAGCTCTCCATAATTCCTTTAGGATACATTAAACCCCACCAGGCTTTATACCCCTCCCTCACCATCAATTTTAGATCTCTGTTGTTATCTTATCCCTGAGTGTATAGGCTTTCCATCCCCCCTCCTCTCCCAGTCTCCCCTGGAACAGCCAGTCCTTTTCTTCTCTCCTCAGGATTGTCTGACCTGCCAATCTTATCTAGATAGACATAGGGTGAAAGAAAAAGAAACAAAAATAATAAAAATAAGTAGGTAGTTGCAGGTCTGTCTGCTGACCCCTATGTAGGTTTTCTGACCAAGTCTGATGAGGTTTCTAACACTGTCCCCCACATCAGAAGTCCGGAAACCTCAGGGACTGGGTTATTTTTGTTCCCCTTGCTGCCCTGCTGCTCTCCCTATGTGTTTCACCCCACTGTGCCAGGGGCAGACGGGCACACTTTCTGCACGGTGGAGATTGTTCATCTAAGTAGAATTGGATTTCCCAGCCCCTGGTTGTGAGGGTAGAAATAAGGCCACATCCACTCTTCTAAGCCCTCAGTTTTCTCCAACCCAAACCATGGTATTTTCATTCGCCTCAGATTCATGGGAAAGTTAGACATCGAATAAGGAAGGCCGAAGAAGAATGAATACACTTGAGCTATTGGGCTGTGAAAATGATTGAAAGTATCATGGACTGTCAAGATAACACACATTTGTCTTAGAAGAAGTGAGGAGGCCAGAATGCATCTCACAGGCCAGGATGGTGAGACTTCATCTCACGTACTTTGGACACATTCTTAAGAAGGAACAGTCCCTGGAAATGGACATTTACTTGGTAAAGTGGCGGTGGCAGTGAAAAAGAGGAAGACCTTTGACTAGATGGATTGCCGCCGTGGCTGCAATAATGGGTTCAAAAATAAAAACCATGGTGAGGAAGGTGCAGGACCGGGTATTTGTCATTCTTCTGTACATCAGAACTGACTCATTTCACCCGACAATAACCGCAGATTAGGGCTGCCCCACAATCTAGAATTCAAGAGTTGGTTATTTTAAAATTCTGATACAGCCGCAGTCATTTTTGAGATTTGGGGTAGCTTCATACACTATTAAATTGACAGATACACATCTGCATGCCGTATAAAAGTATGAAAAATGAGCACCCTTAAGTTTTGAAATTAGAGTTCTCAGCAAAATGGATTCCCAAATTCATATGCACTTTAAACAGAAGTTATCTCAAAAAGGAATTATTTATGTAAATGCAGCACGTGGAAATAAAGGAACCAATGTTAGGTTCTTATCTTAAAACTATGTAGCATTAATTTCAAATAAAATAAAATATTTGTTGATGTCAAAATAACAAAATTACTAACAGCCAGTGGCTTTTTCATCACTTCACATTGCAGTATAAAGTATTACCTAATTCTAACTGGCATCTAGGCAATCAGAGTGCTAGTAGTATAAACAGGGATACTGGAATTCACTGTGAATTTAGAGGTTTCTAGGGAAACCTCTGAGGGTATTTGGGGTAATGAAAGCAGAGAGACAAGAAATATAAAGGAAATCAAAATTTTAAAGTACAATTATAAGAAAATAAAATGTGGTAACTTTATGTTACTTTAAGATATTCTAACATTATCATACAGCCAATTTTCCTTTAAAGGAAAAGAATAACTCTTCTCAATTAGTCCGTGACATGCAAAACGTTTTTCTTTCTATAATCCAAGCCGATAAATTTACCATTTCGATGTAGTATCAAGTCACTCAATGTAGTGAAGAAAAATGAATGTCATGTCCCATTCAGTCTGAACTATGTATCAGTTGGGAGGTATTGATCAAAATATGAACGATGTTTTTCATTACTGAAGGTACCCGATGCTTTGTTATAAATATCTTCTTGAGAATATAAAGAATCCACCTTTTCCACTTTTCTTCACAGAACAGTTTCTAAAGGCTTTTATTCAATGATTTTCTCCCCTCAAAACCCATTACTAGTGTTCCAAATATTTCCCAGTTCAATTTACATTAGATCAAGAAATGAAAACAGAAAGAACTAATAATGAGCCAGAGACTGAACTGAACCTTTTACCTCTCCAATCTCCAGTATCTAATGTGCATCACTAAGTTATAGTTCTAAAGTATATTATATAAAAAGGACAACATTTTATATGCCTAATGGGAAAATGCAAAGAAGAGAAAATTTTTGTAACTATCATAAAAATGTAGCTTCCTAATGGAATTGACAAGATGGAAATTTGCCAGCAGCCATTTTCCTAGCACCGCGGTTAATTGAGCATGAGCACACCATAGGTCAAAGCCACAGGTAACTGATCCTATGGCAGGGAGACTACGAAGAACAAAATAGTATTGGCCAGCTCACTTGAGATAAAGTTTATTGTGTCAACCTGGTCGATAAACACAGGTGGGGTTAATTGAAGGGCAGAGAGATAAATAGCTCAGTGAGCCTTGCCTTTCTAGTTCTGGAGTCTCTTGCTTTGTGATGGTCAGACCAGGGTGCAGCTGCCTTAGCCAATTTCCTGCTTCAGCTTGCAAGGCTCACTTCCTGCAAGACGTCCCATGAGGAAAAGCCACATGGACTTACCCTGGTGCAGCCCTGGGTGCTGGAGCACCCATGTGGAGACCCCTGCCAGTGCTGAGATGCTTACACATTCACTGATTTGGCTTTCCTCCTGCAGTCGGCATCATAGTGTGTGTTTTGTGAGATGGAGGAGGACTTTGTGGATTGGTTTTGGACCTATGGGCTAATGTTGGACTGTGGGCTTGGGCAGCAGTGGGTTGGGATGTTTTCTTGATGTGAATTTAACCTTTACATGAAACTGTCTTATACATATGAGTTTCTGTGGATTTGTTTCTCTAATGTACCCAGACTAACAGATCACTATTTGTTTATTTTTCCTTCACATCCTAATATACTACGCAAATTTTCTACTGTTATACCTGAAGTCTGTTTGAATAGTAATTAAAATGGGAACCAGTATTCTAATATAAACAACATGAACTGCTGCACTAAACTGCTTAGGTCCAAGAACAATAGAACATCTGCTCATGTTTGACTATAGCAGTTGGTATAGCCAGGCCATACATGGGGGATGGCACCCATATAGTTTAGCCATCCTTATGGCCTGGGAAGGAAGCATTTGAAAATATTTGTCACGTTTTACCTCAAGGAGAATTATTATTGTTATTGGGAGCTCTTCCAATTAAACAACCCATCATTCAATTAGATCATTATATCAGATAGTATAACAACCCATACTCCAATTAGATTAAGCATAGTTATACAACTGCTGCCACCATCATTTTAAAAACATTTTATTTCTTCTTGAACTCTTTGATATCAACTCTTCTTTATCCCCCCTGCCCTCCCCTAGCCAGGAACCCTAACTATTTTATTATTATGATGATGATGATTATCTTGCCATATCTTACACCACCCAATGTTGCCATTTCACCTACACTTCTGCTATTCATTCCCCGTAAGTGGGGCTATCCGGTCATCATTGTATCAGTTCCCCTGTCCCTGCCTCCCCCCCCCCCCGCCCTCTTCTAGTACCCTCGGGGAATTCTTACTCCAATTACTATTTCTGAAGTGTTTAGCTATCTTGGATTTAATGTATCAAATGATTTTAGTTATGCAAATGAACATATGCAGGTGCAACATGATTAATGAGGTAAAACTAAGACCATAAGAGTAAGGGGAGGAAATATTGGATAGTTACGTGTTTCATCAATGCTATACTGCCTCCTAGAGATTTTTGTGTGTCTACATCTCTGGGTCTCAACACATAACCCACCCACTTGCCTTGAATAGATTCTGATTCATAATGATCCTATATGATTGCGTAGAACTGCTCCACAGAGTTTTATGCATAAGGTGTTAATTGAACTAAATGTAGACAATGAATAAGGAAAACCATAGAAGAATTGATGAATCTGCATTGTGGTGCTGGAGAAGAATATTAAAAGTACCATGGAATGTTAAAAGGACTAACCAATCTGTATTAGAAATAGTAAGGCCAAAGTGTTCCTTAGAGACAAACATCTTAAAACTTCGTCTTACATACTTTGGACGTATCGTAGAGACCAGTCACTGGAGAAGGACATCAGGATTGGTAAAGGGGAGGGGTGGAGAAAAGGGGGAAGGCCCTCAGTGAGAGGTACTCACATAGTGACTGCCTCAAGGGGCTCAGGAATAGGAACAATTGCCAATATGGCTCTGGACCATGCAGTGTTTCTGTTGTTCACAGGGTCCTTATGAGTCAGAGGTGACTGGAGGGCTCCTAGCAATACCAACATAGGTTCCAAGACTGTAGCCCACATGCCCACTCTCCACCCACCCCAAGCTAGAACTTAACAGAAGCTGACTGCTGTATTTTCTTCCCTCGGAGCAACTGGTCAATTCATACCAGCCTTTCAGTTAACAGCCTAACACTTCAACCACTGTGCCACCAAGGTTTCTTCAGTAAATAATAGATTACTTCCCATTAAGTTTCACAATATGTATCTATTAGTACACAAATAATAAATTTTACTTATTACATATTGTGTATATTTAAATTTTATGTGTTATATATATAACACTCATACAAATCATTTCCAGATCAAATGTATGTTTGCATATGGATGTGTGTGTGTGTGAGTAAACCATTGTTTCTGAATTGATTCCAACTCAGAGAGACCTGAAGGATGCAGGAAAACTGCCCCCACAGGGTTCTCAGTGCTGTAAATCTATGCAAGCTGACTGACACATCCCTCTCTCCCAGAGCAGCTAGTAAGTGTACAGCTAGAAAGTTTGAAATACCACCCTTTCTGTTGAAAGTTGAACTTTAAACCACTATGCCAGATGGGCTTCCATATAAATAAACCAAAAACCAGTATGTACACACAGAGACACATAGAGGCATATATACACTAAAGTTAACTGAATTTAAGCATATAAAATTCTATGAATCCATGATTCTAATTCACACTGGGCATAGCTGTATCTCTGTATGAGTGTGTGTGTGTGTGTGTGTGTGTGTTGTGTTGTGTGTGTTGTATGCCCTCAAATCAATTCCAACCCACAGAGATCCTCTGGGGCTTGCTTTCTTAGACTGTGATCTTCCAGGGTCAGAGCATCAAGCTGTCACTGCTGTGGAGACACTGGGTGAGTTCGAACCACTAACCATTTGGTTAGCAGGTCGGGGCTTTGTCATTGTGCCGCTGGGCTCTTTTCTATCAGTCTAGCGCTGTGTAACTTACAACAGATCTAAGCATTAAAGACCGGTTTTCAGGACAAGAGATCCATTTTGATAACAGCAGGTACTAATATTCTTCAAAAATAATTTCCAAGGTCTCCGAGGTGGCTACAGAAATACTTAGAAGTTTTGCTTCTGACACTTCTAAAAACTCAGCGTGTTTGGTTCCTGCCCTCCTGAACACTACCACCCCTAAATTCCCATCAATTGCTGAGCACTCAGTGTGTCCTCATATATTAATGTAATTGCTGGATCTAACACTGCCATGTGTTACTCAAAACAAATAAACTATGAAAAAATTAATGATGTGGTATGCAATTCAGAAGTAGAGTATAGAAGTATTTCAGAAAGGTGTTTGAATCTATACAGGATAATACAAAAATCATATTAAATAATCAAAAGCTGAAAATTGACCTTTGCAAAAGTATTTATCAATATTTCAAAATATTTTATTCATAAAAATGTTTTTAAATGTTATTATAAAACACTTGAAAATTCTCAAGATTTTGAGTCATACCACATGTGTTGTGGTTATCATTATATCACAAAGATACATCATTTGTTTATTGCCTCTATTAAGGAAAATAACTCTGAGTAGTTAAAAGAAACTATTACAGTGATTAATTAGAAAATTTTGGCATTTTCCAATTCTGTGAATGGTGTAAGGCATTAAATTTCTAAATATGAGATAGCCATTAACTTTCAGATCCTAATTAAGTAGCCTCCTTTCCCTATTCTTAACTCCACACTCTCTTAAAGAGCTCTTCAAAGTGACGTGCGAAAAAACAATGTATCCACTAGATGGGTCAGAGTGCTCAGCATTGAGAATACCAAGTGTATGAATGGAAATGGCAAGTGGAAAGTTAGAAGGCAAACAAATAAAATGGGAAGAATATGTATAACTTTATATGCCCTGATTCAAGTTTGGGAGAACCTAGAAAAGTATGTGTTTAAGAGATAACTCTTTTCTTGAGTCATGAGCATCACCTGGGAATTTTTTAAAAAGTAGAATCTCCCACGGAGCTTCAGACCTACAGAATTTGAATCTGCATTTTAACAATATACTCAGCAGATTCATATGTACATTTAAGCTTCAGAAGCAAACCGTCCCAACGTGGGGGTGTCTTTCACAACTTTCATAAGGCCATCCACTATGGTGTGAGAGTAAATTAGAAGTTGTTCTATTTATATTTATTTCTGCTTAATGTAAACGTAAATAGACTAATCGTTTCTATCATTCAACAGATGAGCTGATGTCCCTCCTTGGTTTGTTTATCAAAGAACCCAAAGCGAGAACAGGCACTCCATACTGCAGCAATGGCATGGGCCCCCTCCCTCGGGGCTCCTCCAACTTTACTTGAGGGGAGAAGGGTCTCATTCCACATCTGGCCAAGTATGATTCATAGCCATCCTCCAATCTTCTTTATCCTACCATTACACTACTGTCCATCCCACCATACTCTACATCTTGGCTTGGTTTAATAATTATTACCCACACAAAACTCGTAAATAATACAATTATGGGGCTTATCAGGAAAGTTAACAGTCTAATAGTCAGAATTAAAAATGCTAAGGATACAGTTCAATTGACCAGTATTTCTTTTTAGCCATGTAGTAGAAAGCTCTCTACCTCTTGACTTTAGCCTTTGGCTCATTGTCCTCTGAAGCAGTTGGGTTAGTGTTTCATAGCTTCCTTGATGCTGATAAATTCCCAAAGACCACGGTACTCTACCAGCCAGGCTTCTTCCCAGAGTCACTCAGCTTTACTTGTCTGCTGGGTCAAGAATTCCACCATGCTGTCTCATGCTGCCACCACCACCACCACCACTTCTCAATGCCAAGATATTAGTCCAGATAACAAAGTTCACTTTGTTTGTGGCTCTTCTTTCTTAATGGTCATGGAATTCGCCATTCCTGCTTCTCAGATTCCCACTGGAATGGCAAAATTCTCTAAACATACATTCCTATAGACCCTATTTGCATTCTCCTATCCAATCATTTGGTGGGGATTAACAATACTCTGGAGAGTAGATCCTTACCAAGATGCCATACCTTGGCAGCACTGCCCTTCTCATTAGTTCACCCTGAAGGAGTTAGGATACGTGGAGGATATGAATGCCCAATTAATGGGTTTATGAGTTATATTATCTAATTAGATAATTAGCATGTTATACCAGCCACTCCTTTGTCAGATTATGTTGTGTATTGGCTTGCATGTTGCGATAAAAACTGAAGCTATATCGCAAGTGTATCAAATATAAGCAGTCACCCACAGTGGAAAATTTTCAATGGAGCTTTCAGATTAAAGCAAACTTGAAAGTTAAGACCCGACTAGCTGTTTCTGGGTGGAAAAAAGGCCAGGGGAACCTTATAGATTGTGGCTTGACATTGCGGGAGATAGTGGCGGCAGATAAGCCCCTCGGTCTGGGAAGCAATAAAAATACAACTGGGAAGAGCTGCTTCTTAAAGGTACTGTCAGCTTTGATGACATGAATGGAGCAAAGCTTTGAAGACCTTCATTTACTACTGTAACACGATTCAAATGGGAACAAGTGCGACATTAACTAAAAATCAGAAACTGAAATATATAAAATATGGATAAAAGAAAACTGGAAGTTGTAAAACATGATGGATTGTTTACTAATCCACGGCATTGGTGAACCGACACGAACTGGTCCTGGACATTTGAACCGGACCATCATATGGTCTAATATCCCAAGAATGACAAATTGAAGAAGAACGGAGTCACAGCCAACATCAAAAAGAACAGTGCAGATATGACCTGAAATATAATGCAGTCAATGATAGAATAACACCCAGACACCCAAAAGGAAGGCCAGTTGATATGACGATTACGCTCATATTTACATAGGAGTCGCGATGCCAAAAATGAAGAAATTGAGGACTTTCATCAACTCTGCCTTCTAAAATTGATTAACCAAGTGACTGTAATGCAATATTTGGAAACTAAGAAGAATTAATGGTTGTAAAACATGGCTTTAGAGATAGAAATAATGCAGAGATTGCATGATAGATTTTTACAAGAAGAATAATTTAATCATAAATACCATTTTAAATAGCATAAAGGGCAACTGTGCACATGGATCCCTCCAGAGCGAATGCCGGCATGCCTTGTTTTACTGCACTTCACTTTATGAGCTCAGGGGAATATCCATGGAAGCCATTTTTCTAGGAGCATGTGAACATGTTGTGACTATGTAACATCTAATCCTTAAAATATTTCAAACTCCTTCACAATGCTACTGCATTGATAGACTACCAGACGGAGAGTCAGACACATTGTCCATGCACTAGTTCCAACTCATAGCAAAGCTACAGGGCACAGTAGAACAGCCTTGTGGGGTTTTGCGACTACAAATCTTAACTGGATCCTCATCTTTCTCCCTGCGATCAGGTGGTTTTTTTCAAATTGCTGACCTTGTGGTTTTCCGCCCAGTACAGAACTCACTACATGACCAAGCTTCCAACAGTATTTAATGTAAACATAATTTTATATGGACTAAGAAATAAAAAAAGTATGGCTTACTATACGGCAATATCTATGAGGGCATATCCTCCCCCCCAACCCAGAAGTTTTGTTTTCAAAGCTATGTATTTAAATTTTTTTTCAAAACAACCTTATCACCTTCAAGGTATACTTCATTACACTTTAATACCTTTGATAAATATGCAATTTCATTCTTGAAAACGTTTCTCAAACTCATCTGTATGGACATCTGACAGTAACTCCTTCATTTTTTCTTCAGTCCTATGTTGTCAAAACGCTGGCCTTTCTGTCCCTCTTCATTTGTGTAAACAAAAAAAACCCCACAAAACGAGGTCAGGTGAGTAAGGTGCATGGGGCAAGAAAAGTATTCTGGTTTTTTTGCCCCAAACTGGTACACTGAGATGACTGTAAGCAGGCACATTTTTTTATGGTGACAAAACCAGCCCCCTGTCTGCCACAAATCAGGTCTTTTTTTTTGTTATACTATGTTACACAATCTTTTTAGAACCTCTAAATAGAAAGCTTGATTAACAGTCTGACCTGGTGGAATGGACTCCAAATGCACTATCTCCCTCACATCAGCAGAGCTTTTTACAGTTTTTCTTAGGGGGGGGGCACCTCCTCATCTATTATTGTGGTAGTCTATCCCCAAATATGTTATATCTCTGAAGCATCACTATCTACAGACTTCATATCTGCATCAGGATAATCAGTCAGAACAAAGCCAGGGGCCAAATAGAGAATAGACCAACAGGTTCTCATATGTAAGTTCAAAATGAAGCTAATAAATTAAAACAAGTCCATAAAAGCCACAATAGACCTTGAGAATAGTGTACCTGAATTCAGAGATCATTTCAAGAACAGGTTTGACACATTGTGGACTAATTACATAAAACAACAGGAGTTGTGGAAAGATAGCTAAGGGAGCGCACGTGAAGAAAACAAAGAAGATTAAATAAAAATCAGGAAATAAAGAACAAACCAAAATGGAGTCACAAATAACTGCAAAACTGCACTGACCATAGAGTATACAAAGCAAAGAGATAATTGTTGTTAGGGGCCATTGAGTAGGTTGTAATCTTGTCTTCTTTCCTGTCTTTTTTAATACCTTTTGCTTTTTCATGAATGATGTTCTCGAGTCCTCCAACAGATCATCTGGACTTCGGTGACTTAAGTGTTCATCAAATCAGTCCAGATGTGCTCAAATGCTGGTGGGGTAGACGCATGGCCATATTTCCACTCTGGGGGACTTGTTTTATTTTCCATCAACTTCAAACTTAACTTACATATGAACAATTGGTGGTTCATCCCACTGTCGTTTCCTGGCTTCGTTTTAGTGCTTCTCTATCGTTTCTTCCCAGGGATGTAGTCGATTTGATTTCTATGTATTCCATCCGGAGAAGTCAGTGTGTATAGCAGACTTTTGTGTTGTTGAAAAACTGTATTTGCTATGACTAAGTCGTTGGTCTTTCAAATTCAATCATGGACTTTTCAGCTTTGTTTCTAGCCTCATGTCCCCCTTTCCCCAGCTACTGTTCCCTCTTGGCTTCCTACTTGTACATTTCAACTTTCAATAAGTACAAATGCAACTTAATGTTTGATCAAATTCAGACCGAAGACATTCGTAGAACTAGCCAGTTTTTCAGCACTGGTTTTTGTGGCAGGTGCATACATTTGAATAATAGTATTGGTTGGATTTCCTCAAAGGTGGACAGAGATAACCATATCACAGACAGCATTATACATCAGAGTAGATCGTGAAATGTGCCTTTGGACCATGAAGGCATGCCATTCCTCTTGACTATTTCATTCCCGGCATAGTAAATCACAGGCTTTTCTGATTCAAAAAAGCTAATGACAGTTCATTTCTGCTTACTAATGCCTAAGATATTAATCTTTATATATTCCCCTTTATTTTTGATTAGTTCCAATTTTCCCAAATTCATACTTTGCACATTCCGAGTTCCAAACAGTATCAGATTTTTCAGCTCTTTCTTCCCCCATAGCCCATCAACAAAGGAAGACTCCAAAGCCTACACACCATTCATGCCAGCATGGTTGACTCTCCTCCAAGAAAGTAGCTCCTCCTCAGTCACAGTTGAGTGCCCCTGACCCGAAGGGCTCATCTCCAGCACTATCTCCCACGCAGCCTTCCTCCCATTCATCAAGCCATCAAAAGCTGGCAATGTTTTGAAGCTAAGCATAAGGTTTTCAGCAGCTACTTCCCTGAAGTGGGCAGCCAATTCTTTCTTCGTTGTTCTTAGTCTGGAAGCTCTGCTGAAACCTGTTCCCTTTGGGTCATTGTGCTGACGTTTGAAACAGTGGCATAGCTTCTGAAATCATAGCAAGACACAAGCCGCCACAGTAAGACAGGCTGACTGACAAGTGGGGAAAGCAAGCAGAAGATGTGCTTAAATAAAAAGTTGAACAGAAGATGCCAAGGGTGGCTTTCAGAAACAAAGTAAAGCGTTGTAATGAAATGTGCAAAACCCTAAAACTAAATGAGGTGAACAAAGCCATCATTTCTAAAACTAATGAAGAATCATCTGATTAACTAAAGAAGAAACCCAAGCCTATTTTGCAATATGAAAAGATTCAAAGACTCTGGAAGTATCCAAAGAAGATAGTTATGCAGAGTCAGGATAGCAAAAAGAACGGGCAACTGTCAAACATTTCAGCAGGTAGCATGGGATCCCAAGATGCCAAAGCTCCTCCATGAGATCCGCTATGAGGTATCAAGCAGTTGTAAGAAGATGAGGCTGCATTTGAACACCTCCAACTTCCACTCGTCTGGTCTTCATTTGGTGTGTTGCTTGCCTGCCAAGCCTGCTTACCTTGATTCACTTGTCTCTGCAGACAGAATATGTTGATCCTGGGAGACATCCGAAGTTCCTTCCAACAAACATTATGAACGAAACCAGTTGAGGGGAGTACATTCTGATGAATGGCAACTCCATGACTGTCCAAATGGAATGGTTCTCCATAGGTCTTTTTGGTTTTGTTTTGTTTTTTAATACTTTTACTGGGTGCTCTTATGTCTCTTATCACAATCCATACATTCATCCAGTGTGTCAACCATATTTGCACACATGCCTCCATCATCATTTTTTTTTATGTTTGAAATGAGCTTGCAGGTCATTCAAGACTCCAAGTCCACTTCAGCTTTACTTTTCCTCCTTTTATCGCCACTCAGACCAATACATAGACCAATACATAGAGGGACAGGAATCTGGAGGGTACCATCATCATTTTCAAAGTATGCTCTTGAAACCTGAGACCTGATATCAGCTCCCCATTTCTTCCCCTTCCTCTCCCACTTTCCCTCCCTCACAAACCCTTTATAAGTTATAGATTATTATTCCCATAACTTACTCCATCCTCTGTCGCCCCTCACCCACTTTTCCATTATTCATCCCCCTGGGAGGGGATTCCAATAGATGCCTATGATCGAGTCTTCCTTTCTCCCCCCTATCCTACAGGTATCTCAACTCTCATTGTTGGCCTGGGGGAGTTATCTTTCCTGGATTCCCTGTGTTGGGGGCTCTTATCTGTAGCAGTGTGCATGCTCTAGTCTAACCCAATTTGTAAGGTAGAATTGAGGTCATGAAAGTGGGGTGAAGGAAGCATCAAGAACAAGAAAGTTGTGTGTTTCATCAGTGCTATTCCCTGAGACCTCTTTGTGAGGGGATGTCCAACTGTCTAGAGATGGGCATTGGGCCTCCACTCCATGGCACCCCTCCCATTCACCTTGGGTATGGTTTTATTCTGGGTCTTAGATGCCTGATACCTGATCCTATTGACACCTCCTGCTCACAGGCTGGTGTGCTTCTTCCATGTGGGTTTTGTTGCTTCTGAGCTAGATGGCCACTTGTTTATCTTCAAGCCTTTAAGACCCCAGATGCTATATCTTTTGATAGCCAGACACCATCAGCTTTCTTCACCACATTTGCTTAATCACCTGCCTTGTCTTCGGCGATCATGTCAGAAAGGTGAGCATCACAGGGTGCCTGATAGCTGGTTTTTACTTTTTTGAAAGAGAGGTACCAAACATTTATTCTGAGACATTGCTGGATGGAACCAAACCTTCAACCTTTCCATAAGTAGCTAAGAGTGTTAACCATTGGCACCACCGAGGGACTATTACCATATATACCTTAAATTTTTTTTCAGGTACTTAAAATCTAGGCTACTTTGCTTGAGAAGCTATGTCATTAATCTCGATGCATCTGTTCTTTAGCTAATGTTTATGAAAAAGATATTCATTTAAAGGTCAAATATGTCAAAAATAGGTGGGATTAGCATTTAAATGTGAAAAAACTGTGGTTAACCTCAATCTATCTTTTTATTCTTTACTATACTACATAGCCTGAAGTGAAACTTATTATTTAAAAAATCTTTTTCAAAAAAAAAATCTACCTACCCCCTCCACTATCATGATCCCAATTCTACTTTACAAATTCGGCTGGACCAGAGGATGTACACTGGCACATATAGGAACAGGGAATCCAGGACAGATGATCCCTTCAGGACCAGGGGTGAGAGTGGCGATACCAGGAAGGTGGAGGGAGGGTGGGGTGAAAAGAAGGAAGTGATTACAGGGATCTACATATGACTTCCTCCCTGGGGGATGAACAACAGAAAAGTGGGTGAGACGTTGCACAGTGCAAAATATGACAAAATAATAATTTATAAATTATCAAGGGTTTATGAGGGAGGGGGAGCAGAAAGGGAAGGGAAAAATGATCAGATGCCAGGGGCTTAGATGGAGAGCAAATGTTTTGAGAATGGTAATGGCAATGAATGTACAAATGTGCCTGACACAATGGATGGATGTATGGCTTGTGATAAGAGTTGTATGAGCCTCCAATAAAATGATAAAAAAGAAAAATAATAAAGGCAGTTCGTAACATGGACAAAAGAATTGAAAATGCTGATCACATAGACATCTTCTGTTACTATATAGAAAAAAATAAACAAACAAAAATCTCCAGGTTTATTATATGGGATGCTGGCGATGAGTTCTGCACAAGCCGTCCTTGTAGAATTGTATTGTACCAGGGCTCTCAGTAGACTTCCTATACATTCATTTGCCCATGTTCCAATGAGTTCATGCACATGTTCAGCTAGATTACTATTTTATAAATGTCGTTGCTCCTTACTAAGTGAGAGCTTGTATTCAGTAGGATGGCATATTATCTGGTGTTAATGAAAAACATCACAACCGTCTTCTCTCATACATAAATACTCTATATTAAGAAGTAGGAAATTTCAAACCTTCAAGTAAAAGGGAAAATTTGAGATTAGATGCAAACCATGCTCTGTTGGCACTCTTAAATTAAGAAAATACATAGGACACAGCTCTGGTGGCTCCACTCTAACAAAGTGACGCTTCCACTCTGTGCATAACAGCAGGTGGTAAAGTGGCATTATAAGCCAGTCACTTACACTTCAAGCACAAAGGCAAAGGATCCATTTTACTTTTAGAGTTAGCTTAAATCATTGTGTTACACTTGTCTACATATATTAAAAGACAATAGTAAAAATTTTAAAGTTTGCTTATCTCCAAAGGCAAACACATATGAGATATAACAATGCTCATATTGTTTTTCTTTTCTTTATCTTTCTTTGAATTTTCTTCCAAAACTGCTTTCTTATAATTGGACTAACCCATGATAGCACACTGCATTCTCTAAAATATTTTTAAGATAATAGATATTGTTTTCTTATAATCCCATATTTAAGAATATCATCTATAATAGGCAAGGTGTAGAAAATTGTATGCTTCCTTGAAAGATAGGAAGAGAAATACCATATGATCCAACAATCTCTACAGCTGGGATGTCCTAAAATCAAAAAACAAGATATGTAAGATTAACAGATTTTTGTACACTCATTTTCACGTTATAATAGCAAAAAGATAGAAACAATGTAAATGGCCATCAATCAAAACTGGATAAGCAAATTATGGAACATATACACAATGAGTACTGGACAACAAGAAGGAACAAGGATGAATCTGCAGAAGTCTTCGTAACATAGAAAGACCTGGAGTCTATGCTGATGAGTGAAATAAGTCAATCATAAAAGGTGAAATATTCTGAGACCCCTACTATTAAGTGCCATGAAAATTTTTTCACACTCAAATTGAAAATCTTTGATGATTACCCTGGATAGAAGGGAAAAGGAGGGTAAATTACTGGTGGGAAGTTATACAGGTATTCACTTGGGTGCAAAGAAAGGCAATTTACACTAAGAGGGGAGTTTTCAAAAATATTGGAGTTCAGGGAAGACATTGGGGAATCTTCAGAGTTAAAGGAAGGAGAGGTAGTGCTATTATGTCCACTTCCTGCAATAATGATATTAAAGAGATCTAAAGATGGGCACAAGGGCTGATGGATATGGGAGGGAAAGTGGAAGTATAGCCACAACTTTATACGGGCTTGACACAGGATACTGTCTCTCACAAGGAGACCTAATAGTCCTCTGGCTAAATGTTGGACCGCTCATCACAAGGTTGGAGGCTCAACCTCCCAGCTGCTCCATAGGATATAGAGGAAGCTGCCTGCCCTGGCGACGGTTTACAGTCTTCAATTACTATCAGTCTCATGGACTTGGAAGCTGCGTGTTTGATTATATATCTTTGCTGTAAATATAGTTAGAAATGCAGTAAAGTGGACAGGGTTCTGAAATGTCTTAGACATAATCACACACCGAACACCTTGAGTCACAGGTCTAGTATCTTAGGCCCATCATCTCAAGGGGCATCAAGATCAACTGGCATGACACAGTCCTTGTGGCATACTTCGGCGATTGCTGACAATGATTTAAAAAGTTGGTATGCAGCCATGTAAGGTGCAAATATTGGTTTCCCCAGAGGAAAAAGCTTGAAGAAATTGAAATCAGTTATTCCATTAGACTAAAGGTCATGACAACATCAATCTCTACAATCATGACACAAGGAGAACTAGACTGTGCTCTGCCTCCACAGCCACCTGCTGCTAAAAGGGTCACATTAGTGGGTTCCACATAGATGGGGAGGAAAATTAAAAATCATAAAGAAGCTTAGTAGCTGACTAGAGACTGGTGGAAACTACTGCCCCCACCTGCCTCCAGACTATGGTCTTCAGTTCCCTTCAAGTCTAGAAATGAACTCAGCGCAGACTCCATTTTTTAGCTAAATCGATCTCTAAGGAAAATAGGAACGCCATGGAGGCACACACTCCTTAGAGGAATCAAGCAGTTGATGTCCAAAGGGCACCATTGAGCCAAAAACAAAGCTCACACACGTTGAGAAAGGAGGAGGAAGGATAACAGAGAGCACAGGGAGAAAGTGAGATGAGTGATGTTACACTGTCGGGATCGCAACCAATGGGATGAAACAAAATGTGTATAAAATTATTAAATGGAACATTGATTAACTCTATAAACATTTGGCCCATGCGCAACACAAAGGCTTTTTTAGACATTCTAAAGTAGTTAAACCAATTAGAAATCATTACCTGAACTTTAAATAAATTGTACTGGGATACTACTACCCTAAATTTAATGGACCATTAGAAAATGAAAACACTTAACTTCTTAGCCTTAAAATTCTATTGAACCAATTCTTATTTTCAAAGAAATTGATTTCTTAGCATGCATCTTCATGTAAGGAAAATATTTTTATCGTGAATTTATAATGGTGTTATCAGTGCAATTATATATACCCTATTGCTAGCCCAAATAGCATCATTGTACAATTTAGAAAACATCACCTCTCCCTCCGAGCACTGTTCTGCTTGTTATCTGAAACCAGTATCAGTACACACACAAAAAAAATCTATGCTTATGAACATGATTTCTAGTGTTGCACAATGTATAACTTAACCTATTAGATTATGCCAAAACTTTGTAGAAGATAAATTTTCCAATCCATTCAGATCAAATGTTTAATGCACTCTCCACAAATAGTTGAGGTAACACTCAAAGAAGCTGGATTGTAGGAAAAAAAGCAGCAGAAGCAGAATTTGAGGATGGCTTAGTAGTAGCCTGGTTTTTTGGTTGCTGTTTTTTAAATCATTTTATTGGGGGGCTCGTACAACTCTTATCATAATCCATACATCCATCCATTGTGTCAAGCACATTTGTACGTATGTTGCCATCATCATGCTCAAAACATTTGCTCTCTACTTGAGCCCTTGGTATCAGCTGCTCAATTTT